>NC_092759.1:34427422-34727422 GCF_047496795.1 Chiloscyllium punctatum | reverse complement strand
AGGGCTCCAACATTGATCCGTGCAGAATATCACTAACCATATCCTTCCAATGAGAAAACATCTTATTATCTACACAAATGTCTCTTGTTCAAATCAAATTCATCTGCAAGGACATCTTTTGCATCTTATTACCTTTAATGGACAGGAGAAAGGTGTAAATTCAGGGACATTCTTCGCAGTCAAATTTGCCTTGTGTTTATCTGATTGGGGGAGCAACGAATACCATTAAATATTAATCTTTGTCTTCACCACATGATAACTCGATTACAAAGATTGACAATGTGAAATATTTATTCTCCTTCATGATTGATAAACTCTGGGCACATGTTACCGAGTGGTACTCGCTTTTTTTTTCAAAAACACAGGCCCCGCCCTACTGTTGGCTCACACCCGTTACACAATGTGGTCCTCGTCCTCTCCATCTGAATCTCATGGCAAAGTACATCGAACATGGAGAGGAGCAACTATTCCAAGCACGGAGATCCCAGCAATTGGTACCACCACTCACCCTAATCCATTGGATAAGCCGATTGGTCCCGCACTATGTCCTCATCTGAATCATTCTGCTGGCTGCGTTCCTTCCCCATATGAAAGTGGTGATGGCTTTCTGATGGCAGAAGGAACGGAATGATTTCTCTTCAATCTGATCTTTAGTCATTGACTCGTCGAACTTAAGGGAGTTCTCAGTGGGAACAGAAGTAGAGTCTGGAGAGACAATAAATGATTGACATTGTTCTTTGTTATTTTGCATTACTCACTGAAAGGTTTATAAATTGAACTTGAAGTTAAGGGCTGAGCTAGAATCCTTGGATTAATTATCGGCTCAAGGAGCAGAGTTGGGTTACAATTATTGATTCAACACAACTTTGATATTGAATCACACATTGTTTAAGTTTCCTTATGCACAACCACAGATCCAAGGGAAACACAAGGAAGTTGGATTGAATAGCTTAAGCACATGACTGAATAAAGGAATCTTGAAATAAATCAGTGCAGGACATGTGCCTATTTGACCCACATATCCTTTGGGTAGGTAAGGAGTGCTAACGTAGCAAAAGATTTGATTGATTCAAATCATCTAACTGAAGAGACACATTTTCATGCTGAAGTCATGAGATCAGTGTAAGGACAGAAAATTATTTCTAGTTAAAGAATTCACCTTTCTCACCAGGTAATGAAGGCACACTGTCTGTGCAGATCGAGTCGTTGGCCACTGTTTGAACCATCTCCTCAATAGAGCTATTTCCCTTTTGTGTGGCCAGGGGTTCTGCTTTTCTCCAAGAATAGTAAGGGTGAGCTGCCTTGTTTACTGCTGCCACTGCTGTTCCTATAGAAATGTCACAGAACAACACAGATGCATAGTTTCAGGACACAAGCACAGGTTCTCAGTATTTGTGATTTACACAGACTTCCTTCCCAACCTAAACCCATCAACATAGTTTTCATCGATTTCTTATATTCCAAGCTCCTCCTTGAATTTATCTCTCATTTGCTTCAATTATTCCTGATGAAATAAGTTCTACATTCACACCCCTTTTTGGTAAAGATTTTGTCGCCCTCTGCAAATTCCCCATTAGATTTAATAATGATGACAATTATATCCCCAGATCCAGTGGATTCTGTCATTCACAAGCAGAAACATCTTTTCCATGTCTACCCGATCAAACGTAACTGGACCATGTCACTCTTTTTCAATGAGACAACACTGCCCAATCTTACTTGATGAATTCAAACTCAGTTTGGATATAATCCCAGTTACTATTCTTTACCTTCCCCGATCCGAACTGTGTGCAGTGCTCCAAGGGTGACCTGTCCATGGTCCTACACATATCGGACACATTTCCATTCTGTCGCCCCAGAAATAAACCCATGATCTACTTCTCGATCTAACCTCACAAACCGGTGCCATTTGCTGCCAGTGACTCATTCCTATTTCCAGATCCCTCTGCCCTATTTAAGGACATATTTCCAAAGACGAAGTGGTCTCTTTAGTCTTTTGACCACAGTGTACTACGTCACACATGGGTGGAGGTTAATCTTCCACAGCTTTGACTGCAATATTCCCTTAACCAAATCTTCCCAACAGTAAATCTTCCTAAAAACAAAACTCCATTATATTAATGTACTTAATCTCATCAACTATTTCTTATTTGAAAAGCACTAACTGTCCAGCTCAGTTTTGAACAAACATCCTCTGCCACAATTATTAAAATGTCACAAGCTGAACTACAAACACTATTTCCATTCATATTCATTGGAGCCCAAGAATGAGCGGTGGTATCATTGAGGGTCTATAAAATGGTCAAGGGATTGACCAAGTAGATGCAAAGAAGCTGATTCAATCTACAATGAGTCGTCGTAAGTTTACAATAAAGGGAAAGTTGGAGGCATTACTTCTCTCATAGAATGGTGAATCTCGGGAATTCACTACCTCAGAACAATGTGGATTCTGGGACATGAAGTAAATTTAAATAAGAGGCACACAGGTTTTTAATTAGTAATGGGTTGAAGAGTTAAGGAGACCTGGCAGGAAAGTAGTGTTCAGGCCAGGATGAGATTAACCATGTCTGTATCAAATGGCAGAGCAGGTACAAGGGGCTGGATTAATACTCCTGCTCCTAATTATGATGCTCTTACGTTCTTATTTCAAAAGGAGGAAGTAAGAGAAATGGACTAATACAAGATGTTTAATGGGCCTCGTATTGGAAAGACTATGGTGAGAGGCTGTTTGATTTGGTGAAGTGTGGCACAATATCTCTACAGTAGTGTCAGCAGACCAGCTGGGCCCAGCACAGAGAAAAGACCGTGATGTCTCCGTTGCAGCATCTTTCCCCTCCTATCCGTTTCTCGCTTCTACCTTATTCCCCCCCTCCCTAGCTTTCAGCCTGAAGCTCCTTCACCAAAAACCTTGCAGCCTCTTTCTTCAAACCCACCATCGCCGAATCCCCCACCATCAACATTCTGGGGGTTTACTATTGACTAGAAATTGAAGTGGACTTTCCATAAAACTACGGTAAGTAAACCACCCTCCAAATCTCTGAATCCTGTTCACCATCTACAAGAATCAACTCAGGAGTGCAATAGGATATTCACTACTTGGCTAGGTTTGGGTGCAGCTCCAAGAACACACAAGAAGCTTGACAAGAAGCTTGACAGTGTCAGGGAAAAGCAGACTGCTTGATTGGCACCACATTCACTCCCTCCTCCACTGATGCCCAGAGCCGCACCATGTACTATCTACAAGGTACATTACATCAATTCATAACACTTCAATAGCATCTTCCAAACCTATGACCAATACCAAATAAAAGGAAAAGGGAAGCAGATTCATGGGAACATCACCTCCTGCAGGTTCCCTTCCAAGCCACTACCATCTGGAGTTGAAAATCTTTCAGCAGTCCTGAAGTGTCATTGAGCCAAAATTCTGGAATTCCCTCCCAATAGCACTACCAATAGGTCTACAACCCACACGGAAAACAGTGATTCAAAAAGGGAGCTCACAACCACCTTCTCAAGGGCATTAGAATGAGGGAATAAATGTTCGCACAGCCAGTGACACCCATATTCCATAAATTCATTAATTCCTTCATGCCTCCTCCTTCCTTCCACAACACCCCACCCATAGACAGCTGTGCTGCGCAAATACAAAGCCTTGAGCAGCATGTGGTAACGCACATGGAGGCCCAAGCTCCATTCAAGCCGTGCTCAGATGGGGGTGGTCCTGAACGAACAATCATCCCCAGTGGTTCACACACCGTAGTCTACAGTGAAACTATCAGTTGCCAACGTTTTCACAAAGAGATTGGTTGGGACATGGGATGAGCGGCCAGAGGAAGTGGTAGATGCAAGTACAGTTACAACATTTAATCGACATTTGAAGAGGTACATGAATAGGAAAGGTTGAGGAATATGAGCCAAATGCTGGCAAACGGCACTGGCCTACTTTGAGAAATTTGGTTGACATGGATGTGTTGGACCGAAGGGTTCATTTCCATGTTGATGACTATGATTGTATTCTTTTCAGCCGCAGTGGCATTTTGCAATTGTCCTAAACTATGGTGTAATTGAACAAGTTAATGGAGGCTTTAGACACCAGGGCCACAGTACTCTGTAGGTAAGGTGTTGAGTAGTAGCTGCAGTTTAGTGGACATTTAATAAACAACATAATGAAGAAGTATAGAAGGAAATTACTACAGATGGTGGAACCTGTACTGAAAACAGCAAATGCTGGAGCTGACAGCAGGTCAGAAAGCATCCATGGAGACTAAGCAAGCTAACGATGTGTCTCGATGACTCGATCAGAGATCTGATGAAGAGTCATCTGGACTCAAAATGTTAGCTTGGTCTCTCCATCGATTTTTTTTTAAAAGAAGTTCATGGGATGAGGGTGTCATTGGCTCAGCAGCATTCATTGTTCATCCCTAGTTGCCCAATGGGCAGTTAAAAGTCAAGTTCATTGCTATGTGTCTGGAGTCACATGTAGGACAAACTAGGTAAGGATGGTAGCTTCTTACTTCAAGCACGTTAGTGAACCAGATGGGTTTTCCGTAACCCGACAAAGGATTCATGGTCATGAGATTCTAAATTCCTGATATTCACATGCCACCATGTCCTGTGACACAATTCGATCCTGGTTCTCCAGAATGCAACCTGGATCTTTGGATAAACAGTCTAGCAGTAATACCACTCAGCCATCGGCTCCCTCCTGTGAGCTTCAGTATTTGTTGTTTTCAGTTCTCAAGAAATATGTTATGCATTAATTTTGAACTCTGTAAAAGCATCCACAGTGAACACAAAATGCCCACCTCCAGTCATGATATTTGAGTCTGGATGACTCAGTCAGACTGGCTAATGAAGCAGAGTTACGCATTTTAATATCTGGCAGTTTCTCCGCACTTTCGGCTGGCGTTGGGCTGCTCTCATTCCTTCTGCGATGAAATAAACAAAGAAATGACAGGCTATACTCCCCACTCAGTCTCTAAATTCAATTGCACCGCAACCAAAGTAATTTATTTTAATTCAAAAATGTTTCAGTGAAAGACATTTCAGCAAGCTCACCACCTCCTGTCTCAGTTTAATGGGAAATGGGATCAATTTTGTAGCGCCTACTGTCCCTGTGGAAAAGGCCACTGGTTTAAGCCCTTGAACAGGTTATCAGCTGATCTGAGTTTTCAATATTGTTCTTTGACAGATTGCAACATGTTTTGCACAAGGGGGCATGCAGATAGGACAAACTTCAATTATATTCAACACAAGAAAAGGCAATTCTATTTAAATGAGTCAGATTAATTGAGATCAGGCCTCAGGTGAGGATACAAAACAGTCAAGTTTGGAATTCCCAGAGACCATCAAGATTGTCCATTCAATGACTGAAGTTCGTCTCATATTGCTTTCCCAATCAACCTATTTCAATGCATTATGACAGCTCTGGAACAGGTGGGATAGTTCCAGGCCTTCTGGCTCAAAGTTGCAGACACAACCACAGCATCACAAGAGCACTGTGTTTTAGGCTGAGTAACTGGTGGGTTAATTTGCCCAATTATCTTACTAATCCAGAAGGTACTGTTACCACCCGAATGCTGGGAAATAAGCAAGGTATTAAATGGGAGCAAAGATGTTACAACAGTCTCTCTGACAAGGGACAAAATATCTTCCATCTTGTTGTTTTGTTCATCCTTCGATAGTTTGAAATGTCTAAACCTTCTGGTCTACCAGCATCTTTGCAGTTTTGTACATCTTTTCTTTCAATTTGATGTCACTCATAATTCCCTCAGCTATGCACCACTGTTCATCGTGCATTTCTTTTACAAGTTAATAGATATTGTTGAGAATTATAAAATAACTGAATATATTCTTCTGCTTTAACATTCTAACTATAGTCCCATTCCAGTTTAGGGAACTACTACCTTATCCTCTTGTCACTGCCTTTAAGTTTAGATACTAGTTGAAGAACCAAATTCCTCACCCTATAGCTAGATTCTATCATGCTGCATTGCATCTTACCAAAAAGGTCTTTTACATTGAGCTCATTAATCAATCATATTATCAGGTCTAAAATAGCTGTTCCTGATTGGTTCCAGAGCATCTGTTCTGTGAAATTGCACAGAGCAGTCTACCTCAAATTGTTTCAGAAGGTAACATAAGCAGAGTGCACAATACTATTTTAACTAACAGAGTACCCTCTGAATCACCAGGATTCTATGAGATCCCCAAAATTACTCAGAGCATGGAATCCTTACATTTTGGAAACAGGCCCTTCAGCCAAACAAATCCACACCGACTCTCCAAAGAGTATCCCAACCAAGCATATTCGTCAATGTTTACCAAAACTGTGCATCGCTGGACACTATGGCAATTTAGCAGGACCAATTCACTTAACCTGCAGTTCTTCGGATTGTGGGTTTGTAGCCCTGGTTCGCAGTTGCTTCCTGAAGTCTGAATGTTGTTGCCTCTATTAGTCCAACAACACTGTCACTGACACAGGATCTTTTCTCCCAAATCGGTTTGTGGCAGTCAGAGATCCTGCTAAAACCTGCGCACATGCCAACCCAGTCATCTCAATCAGAAAGAAATGGTACAGCACAGATTAGAAGACAACTTGGATCATATTGTGCTTTTGAAATCAGAGGCTTTTGAAATGTTCTAACAGTCTTTGTTACAAGGGACAAAGTATTGTCCAACTAATAGGACTGAAGGCAGACAGGAACTAATGGCCTGGATCAAACATTTTTAAGGCAACTGACTGCAGAGATATTCAAGGCATCGATTGGAATATTCCAGAATCAGGGGATACAGGAAGCATCCAGTGGATTGATGCACCTGTTCAAGAAGGGAAGGGAGACAGAAATCAGGAAACTACAGACTGGTTAGTTTAATATCTGTTTTTGTAATACGGCAGAGTCGAATATTAAAGTAATAAATAGCAGGACATTTAGAAAAGCTTATAATTAAACATGGTAGACTGGGTTTTGTGAAAGAGACACTATGACAAATTTGCGATAGTTCATTGAGGAGATAACAAGCAGGGCTGAGAAAGGGCAATCCAATGATGTTCTGTATTTGGATTTTAGAAATGCAAATGATAAGATGCTACAGAAAAGTTATTTGCATAATACAGGAGCTCACGGGGTCAGGGGTGACGTATTTGCATGGAGTGAGGATTGGTTAACCACACTGGCTGTTGCTGACACCTCACTTGCAGTACTGTATGCAATGTTAGCTCCCATATTTAATAAGGGATAAACCAGTATTGGAGACCACTCAAAAAAAGATTCAGCTAGCTGCTTCGAGGACAAAAAGGTTGACCTATCAAGAATAGCTAAACAGGTTAGGTCATTATACAATAGAATCTCAACAAACAGATTACATACAGTGTGGAAACAGGCCCTTTGGTCCAACAAGTCCACACCGATCCGCCGAAGCACAACCCACCTAGACCCATTCCCCTACATTTACCACTTTACCTAACACTACAGGCAATTTAGCATTGCCAATTCACCTAACCTGCACTTTTTTTTGGATTGTGGGAGGATACCGGAGCACCCGGAGGAAAGCCACGCAGGCAACGTGCAACCTCCACAGAGAGTCACCTGAGGCAGGAATTCAACCCAGGTCTCTAGCACTGTGAGCCATCAGTGCTAACCACTGTGCCACCCACATAATATAAGGCGTGATCTTATGGAAACAAGATTCTGAGGAGCTTGACAGGGTAGATGTTGACGAGATCTTCTAGCACCAATGAAGTCTCAAACCAGGGGACAATACATAAGGGAACATTCATTTTGTAAAAAATGTAAAGAATTTTTTTCTCTCAGTGAATGGCTAGAATTTTCTAGCCCAAACAATTGTGAAAGTTAAATGTGGTCGGGGAATGGATCTGGTTGGGTTACTCTTCAGAGGGTTGTGTGGCTTGTTGGGCCGAATGGCCTGTTTCCACACAGTAGGGAATTTATGATTCTATCTCAAATTATTCTAAAAGAGGGCAGATAGATTTTTGAAATATTGAGCAGTTGAGGGCTATGCAGATCAAGCATAAAAGTGGTGTTGAGGTCTGGGTTTGCCCAGCCATGATCTGATAGAATGGGGGGAACAAGCTGGAGGGGATGAATGCCCTACTCCTGCTCCGATTCCTTGAGGCTCCATTTCATGCTTTTTTTATCTCCAAAGAAGAGTGTGATTGTTAGAAACGAAAATCGCTTCTTAATAATCGCTCTAGACAAATTCAGGAAAACAAAGTTTTATTAGCAAGTCTGCAGAGTTGGGCACCCTTCTGAGAAAAAGGCGCCCCGAGGCTTACAAAGTTTCTCATTATATACAGCACAAGTCCCTCCCCTCCTTGGCTCTAACGAGCCATGAGGTTCACATTCTTAAACCATCATTATTCTCCAATTTGCACCCTTATCACAAAGTCTGCAACAAATGTCTCCAATGTCTCCAAAGTTGTTGTTTTTCTCACCCTGTAGTCTTATCAGTCAAAGACTTATTCTTCTCTGTCTGTGCTAGCGGTCTTATCAATCTGTAGCAGATGTCTCTGTATCAATCTGTAGCAGATGTCTCTCGAGTCGTTTCCCTATCCTGCAGTCTTATCAGTCAAGGACTCATCCTTCCCTGCCTGTGTTAATGGTTTCATCAATCAAGGACGTGTTTGTTTTTACTCTGCTCACAAATTGTCAGCATTATGCACAATTTAAACTATTCTACTTTTGAGTATACAAATTTTTTTTAAAAAATCAAAAGTCTAATGTTTTTGGAAAAAAAGTCACTCTGCTTACAAATTGTCAGCATTTGCACAATTTAAATTATCCTACTCTTGAGTATACAAAATGTTTTAGAAAAGAAGCAAAAGTTTTGTCTTTTATTATAGATCAGCCTGTGGTCCAGGCACATCTTAAAGTTTGAACCGAAATTACCTCTCAAAGTGATACAATGTGCTAAAGATCTCAGATATTGTGAAAATGGTGTGTTTATGAACTGGTTCATTTGGCATTGATTCATCAATCACAGCGATACAGTCATGAGTAGGAAGGCAATTCCCTCCATGAATAAAGGAAATCTACTGCTGAGCTCACACAAAGGGATCCTTTCCCTCAGTAAACTCTCCCATCGCATGACCCAACATATCAGCAAAAGCAGGACGCACTACGCATGCTCTAGCCAACAAAGGGACCCTGGGTGATTGATGTCAGCTCCGGACCAATGAAAGGACAGTGGGCGGATCTGGAGGACCTGGCGGAAGCTTGGTCCTCCAACCAATCAAAGTGAACTAGGGGCAGAACTAGACTAAACCACGTGATCACCCTCGCGCGCGGAGGAGAGTCGCTGTAGTGAATGGTCAGGAAGTTATGGAGCGAAAGGATACGGTAGGGAAATAAATAAATAAACAGAGGGAAACGGGAGAAAAACTGTGTTGCTATGAGCGGAGAGGTTTTACAAACATGTTGGGCACGTCGGAAAACACAAATTTGAACGTCCCAGTCCCGTGTTTGGAGTAAACGGGGAATTGCCTCAGTGTGGCTGCAGGCCTGAGTGAGCGCCGCCATCTTTATTCGGGGCAACAATTCACTAGTCACGTGCGCGGCCGCCATCTTTGTAGGGGGCAAGGTGCAGCCAGGCGCATGTGCAGCCTTTCTCTGGTACAGAGTCATTGGGCAGAATTTACACAAAGCACATTCAAACTCAGAGAAATGGATGTTTATTTCTGGATTTGTTTCGTCATTCATTTAATGACATGCTATCATAACTGAGTTTGCAGGTCATTCAAAATTGGAGGTATTGTGCATAGTGAAGAAGGTTACCTCAGGTTACAGTGAGATATTGATCAGATACGGATTAATTTAGATAAATGTGAGGTGCTGCATTTTGGAAAAGCAAGTCAGGGCAGGACTTCTACACTAGGGGAAAGTGAAGACTGCAGATGCTGGAGATCAGAGCTGAAAAATGTGTTGCTGGAAAATCACAGCAGGTCAAGCAGCATCAAGGGCTCATGTCCGAAACGTCGATTCTCCTGATCTTTGGATGCTGCCTGACCTGCTGTGCTTTTCCAGCAACATGTTTTTCAGCCCAGGAATTGTACACTGAATGGCAAGGCCCTGGAGATGCTTGTGGAACAAAGAGACCTTGGACTGCAGATTCATAGTCCTTGCGAGTCAAGTTGCAGGTAGATAGGATGATGAAGAAGGTGTTCAGTGTATTTTCTTTTATTGGTTAGAGCATTGAATATAGGATGTGGGAGGTCATGTTGCTGTACAGGACATTCGTTCGGCCACTTTTGGAATATTGTGTATAATTCTGGCCTGCCTCCTATCAGAAGGCTGCTGTGAAATTTGAAAGGTTTCAAAAAAGACTTACAAGGATGTTGTTAGGGTTGGAGGATTTGAGCTACAGGATGAGGCATAAAAGGCTGGGGCTGTTTTCCCTGGAGTGCCATAGGCTGAGTGGTGGATGTTATGGAGGTTTATACAATCATGAGGAGCATGAACAGGGTAAATGAACAAGATGTTTTCCCTCGAGCAGTGGTGTCCAAAAGTAGAGGACATTGCTTTAGGGTGAACAGGGCAAAAATTCAAAGGGGCCTAAAGGGCAACTCTTTCATGCAGTGGGTGGAATGAGCTGCCAGAGGAAGTGGTGGAGGCGAGTACAATTAAAACTTGTTGAAGGCATCTAGCTAGACACATTATACGATTAGGAAGTGTTTACAGGGATATGGGCCAAGTGCTGACAAATGGGAATAGATTAGGTTCGGATACCGGGTTGGCATGGATGAATTAAACCGAAGGGTCTGTGTCGGTGCTATACATCTCTATGACTGTAGGATCATAACAGCATATACGGTTGTGCTTCATCTCTGGGCTCCCTTATGAGCACTTTGTCTTAATCAAGCTTGCTCAGAATCGAACAATGGGTGTATTTTTGGTCTGTTTAGTATTTTACGATTACTTTTACAGACATTTTTGTAAGTTAATTTTTCTCTGCTGCCCAGCCCCTGACCATGTGCTGCTTATAAATTTTTTCTGGAAAATCTTTGACAGTCAAGAATTCTTTTTTCCAATAAGCAAGTGTATTTTCCTTCCATTTCTGACTATCAAATTCTGCACCATTTCCATTCCCTGTAATCTGTTTTGCACTCCCTGAAACATCAACTGTGTTTCTCCTTCCACAGACACCAGTGATTAATGTCAAAGTCCTGTTGCCTGTGGAGAGGGTGATGTTTGACTTTCTTGTACAGCTGCAGTTTGTGTGGTGAAAGTACTCCCACAATGTGATTAGGTAAGAGACATTATAGAGTATTCTTTACAGCAACAGTGATGATTTGAAGATAATGTCCAAATCAAGAACAGTTTGTAGTTTTATCATCATGCTTATAATTTCACAAAAATATTATTGGGAACTTTAGACATAAGGTCAGAGACTGATGATATTAGGTCAGGTGACCAAAACCATTGCCAAATAAGCAGGCTTTGAGGAATGTCTTAAAGGGGTAAAGCAGACCTGTGAGGTTTTGGCTGCGAATTTAAAATGTTGCTTTGGCAACTGTAAAAGCAGCCACACAGGTGAAGTAATGAATTAACCGATCATTGGGAATCTCGAACAGAATGGGTTGTCGAGGTCTTCAAGGATGTGGCGAGCTAGGGATGATCACAACCAGGAATTAAATCAAGAGTGAGAATTTTAAATTGAGCGATGTGGGCCGGATGCTGGCAGGTGAGACGAGATTGGGTTGGAATATCTGGTCAGCATGGATGGGTTGGATTGAAGGGTCTGTTTCCAAGCTGTACGTCTCTGTGGCTCTATGTTGTTGATTATGAATAGGAGCCTTTTGATGGATCAACAAGTTTTGGTACGAGGGAGCACTTGGGCAGCAGAGATTTAATTTTTCTTAAGATTACAGGGAGATTGAATGTGGGAAGCTGGCCAGGAGTGTGTTTGGATACTGAAGTCTGGAGATAACACAAGGTAGATGAGAGTACATGAGCTGAGACAAGGGTAGACACAGCTAGAAATAGTAGCCTTGGAGTGGGACTGTGCTGTCACACTCACCTCACCTCTGGGATTCAGCTGGTTGTCAGATTGTGAATCAGGGCGGTAAGACAATCGGGAGCTGAGTGGCCCTGGTGGAGCCGAAAATGAGTGTCGCTCAGCTGGCTGTTGCTGAGCAGCTGCTGCTTGATAGCCCTGTTTATAACATCTTCCATCACTTTACTGCTGATCGAGTGTGGACTGAGAGAGGGAAATTGGCTGGGTTGGATTGCCCTGTGTTTTTGTGTTGAACATCCCTGGGCAATGTTCCACATTGGTGGTAAATGCCAGTGCTGGAGTGGTACGTGACTTGGTGGGTGGCAAGTTCTGGAGCTCAAACCATCAGTATTATTGCCAGAATATTGGTAGGGCCCGTAGCCTTTGCACTACTTAACCATTTCTTGATGTTATTCAAACTGAATCAAACTGGCTTAAAACTCGCATTTGTGATGTTAGAAACCACTGGAGAAGGCTGAGATGGATCATCCCACTTTGCACTTCTGGCTGAAGATTGCTGCAAATGCTGTTGTCTTATCTGGTGCGTGGGCGTGTAAGACCCCTTCACCGGTAAGGGTGGGGATATCTGTGATAAGGTGGGTGGAGTGGAAATGAGGAAACTGGTGAAATCCACATTGATCCCATGTGATTGGAGGATCTGAACACAGATGATGAGGCGTTCTTCGTCCAGGCATCAGATGCCTGGGATTTGGCGGTGGAGGTGGCCCAGGACCTGCATATTTTTGGTGGAGCGGGAAGGGGAGTTAAAGTCTTTGGGCACAGGCTGTTTGGCTTGTTTAGTGTTTTACTGTTGCTTTCACAGACCTTTTGTAAGTTAATTTTCCTCTGCTGCCCAACCCCTGACAATGTGCTGCTCTCTCAACGGACTAAATTTTCCACAGTATCTTTTGACAGTGAATAATTCTTTTTTTCAACAAAAGAGTGCATTTTCCTTCCATTTCTGACCATCAAATTCTGCAACATTCTCACTTCCTGTAATGCATTGAGCACTCCCTGAAATATCAACTATGTGTTTCTCTCTCCACAGACACCAGTGATTAATCCAGAGTCCCATTGCCTATGGAGAGCGTGATGTTTGACTACCATGTACAGCTGCAGTTGGTGTGGTGAAGGTGCTCCCACAATGTTCTTGGGTGAGAGATGTTACAGATTATTCACTCAGCGACAGTGAAGAGTTGACAATGTGTGTGCAAATTAAGAAGAGTTTGTATTTTTATCATTTTTATAATTTCACAGAAATTGAGAATTTCTGACATAAGGCCACAGATGGGGATATTAGGTCAGGTGATCAAAAGTATTGCCAAATAAGCAGATTTCCAGGAATACGTTAAAGGAGGAAAGCAAGTCTGAGGGGGTCAGGGTGCGAATTCCAGACTGTGTTGCCTTGGCAACTGTCAAAACAGCCAGACCGGTTAAGCAATGAATAAACACATCTTTGGGAGTCTGAAAGAAAATGAGTTGTCGAGGTGTCTCAGGTTGTGTGGTGCAGGGAGACAGGGATGTTCACAGCCAGGAATTACATCAAGCGAGAGAATTTTAAATTGTTGCTTGTAAATTGGAGCCTTTTGATGGATCAACAAGTTTTGGTACAAGTGAGCACTTGGGCAGTAGGGTTTTAGATATTCTTGAGATTACATGTAAGTTGAATGTGGGAGGCTGGCCAGGAGTGTGTTTGGATAACGAAGTTTGGAGATAACACAAGGCTGGACGAGTATTTCAGTCAATGGGCTGAGACTAGGGTGGAGTTGGGTGATGTCACTGATGTAGAAATAGCAGTTTTGGAGTCGGGCTCCTCCTCATCACTCCCCCTCACCAATTCACAGATATTGTTCCTTGTTCTGTCTGTCTTTTCTGGTTATGTCCTTCTCTCCAATTCTGCTGAGAACTAATATTTGACCTCACGGTTGTTGGAAAATCCTGCTCCATCTCCACTCTCCCTTTCATTTCTGAATTCCTCATATGTGGTATCCATCCAGGATCTATCTTTGTTCCTTCCTGTATCTCACCTACATACTGCCAGGAGGTGACATCGTATTGGTTTCACATGTACACTGACAATGCCCAGCTCTCTCTCCCTATCATCCCTCTCCATTGCTCCACTGTCACTCATTCATCAAACTGCTTACCACACGATTGGCTGCAATTTCCTCCAATGAAACACTGCAATGGTTAACGCCATTGCCTTCAGTTGCTATTACGAATTCCTTTCCCTGACTGCTGAGCCCCTCCCTCTCACTGGGAAATGCCTGAGGCACAACTACACTCTTCACAATATTGCTCTCATATTCTGACCCCAAGGTGATCTTCTGATCAGACATCTACACAATCGCAAACACCAGGAACTCCAATCTCTAAAATGTTGCTTTTCTCCTCCTTACCCCAGCTCCATTGCTGCTGAAACCCCTTACCCATGTCTGTGTTTCATTAAAGTTGACAAGTCTAAAACAGAACCCTGGATTCTGCAACTGACCCAGAGTCTGGTTCCAGGTTCCCTCTTGATGGGACACATCCTCTCAGTATTTACCCTGTCGTACCCCTTAATAAGCCAATATGTTTCAATAAGATCCCCTCTCATTCTCCCCCAAATCCAGTGAGTCGAGTCCCGACTTCTTCAGCCTTTTCTTATGAGAGTCCCTGCAAACCAGGGATCATCCCAGTCAATCTTCTCTAAATGCCTCCGATGAAGTGATGTCTTTCCTTAAATAAAGGGACCAAAACGTCTCTCATTACTCCATATGTGGTCTCACTCGCACTTTATAAAGTTTCTCTCAGGTATATACTCCAAACTCTTATACTGCAAATCCCTTCAAACAAGGAACGACGTTTCATCTCCCTTCCTGATGACCTGTTATAACTGTGTGCTGGCTTTCTGTGTTTCCTGCACAATTACCCCCTGGTCCCTTTTGTGTTGCAGCTTTCTACAGTTTCCACCATATAAATAGTCCTCTGTTCTTTTATTACCTCCTCCAAAATGAACAACTTCACATTATCCAGAGATGGCCATTCGTACAGTGATGTGCACTTCCTGGAGGAGAGTAGGGGGAGTTTGAATGATCCTGATGATTGCCTGCAGGAAGTGATGCAAATCCTCTTGGATCACATGGATCAGATGAAGTGGTGCTTAATGGTAATGAAGAATTTACAAGAGTCAGGATGTGTGATAGGTAGCAGTTTCAGGCCGGAAAACTGCAGATACAGTCAGGTAGATGGGTTACCTCTCGGAAAGGTAGGAGAGGGAGGTAGGTAGAGCATGAGTCTCCTGTGGAGAAAGTGAGGATTGCAGATGCTGGAGATCAGAGCTGAAAAATGTGTTGCTAGAAAAGCGCAGCAGGTCAGGCAGCATCCAAGGAGCAGGAGAATCGACATTTCGGGCATAAGAAGGGCTTATGCTCGAAATGTCGATTCTCCTGCTCCTTTCGTGCTACCTGACCTGCTGTGCTTTTCCAGCAACACATTTTTTCAGCCATGAGTCCCCTGTGGCTCTCCCCATCTCAAACAAGTTTACTGTTTTGGATAATGTAGGTTGTCATAGACTTTCAGGGAATGTTGCACTGACAGCCAAGTTACTGGTACTGAGATTGGCTCCACTATAATGAGAGGTAGCTCAGATTCCAAACGCTCAAGGCTGATAAGGGACTTTCTAGTCGGTCACAGACTGCTATTTCTGCAGCTGACAGTGAGACATCAGAATGGGGTGGTACCTCCCTGGTGCCAGGGTCAAGGATATTTCGGACAGGTAGCAGAATATTATCAAAGGAAAGAATGACCAGTGGGAGGTCATTGTACATTGGTACCAATGACACAAGAAGGGGAAAAGATAAAGTCCTGATTAGAGAATGTAGCAAATTAGCCTGGAATATAATATACCAGGTCCTCGGTCATAATATGTGGATTACTCCAGGTGCTACATGCTCGTGAGAGTAGAAATAGCAGGATGGAGGAGATTAAAGATTGGCTAAGGAGCTGGTGTAGGGCAGAAGGATTCACATCTTTTGATTCTCCTCTTGAGTAGAGTTGATGTGCATAAGAAGGATGGATTCTACCTGAATTGGAAGGTGTCTGATATCCAGGCACGGAGATTTGCTCATGCTACTCAGGAGTCATTAAACCAGTGAGGGTGTGTGGGTAAACCCAAAGAGATAGTGAGAAAAGAGGTAAGTCTGAGGCTGGTACAGTTCAGAAGTCAGACAGTCAAGGCAGGCAAGGGCAAGGCACAGAACCAGGTGGAACTGACAAGTTACACTGCATTTACTTCAATGCAAGAGGCCTGACAGGGAAGGCAGATGGGCTCAGGGTATGGTTTTGAATGTGGCACTGGGATATCATGAGTATTACACAAACGTTGCTCAGAGATGGGTAGGACTGGCAGCGTAATGTTCCAGGGTATCGATACATGAGGAAGGATAGAAAGGGGGACATGAGAGGAGGTGAAGTGGCCTTTTTGATTAGGGGTAGCATTATCGTTGTACTGAGGGAGGATATTCTGAGATTACGTCCAGCGAAGTTATTTAGGTTGACCGGGGAAATAAGAAAGGGATGATCACCTTGTTGTTATTACCTGCGTGGGTTTCGTCTGTTTGCTGTGGTTTCCCACCACTATCTAAAGATATGCAGGTTGGGTGGATATTCCAGGCTGAATTGTCCATATTGTTCAGGGATGTGCAGGCTAGGTGGATTAGCCATGGGAAATGCAGTGTTACAGGCTTAAGGTAGGAGGCTTTGAGGGTCAGTGTGGATGTGATGGGCCGAATGGCCTGCTTCCACACTCTCAGGATTCTCTGATAATTCTACTCGTTTTAAAATACTTACAGAAAATAATAAACCAGATCTAAACGGTGTTCTAAATTGGACAAAGGTGAATTTTGACGGTACAAGGCGAGAGCTTTCAATATTTATTTGCTATTCCCAGGTATAGGGACAGCTGGAAAGTGGGAACATAAGAACAGAAGGAAGAGGAGCAGGAGTAGGCTACCTGGCCCCTCAAGCCTGCTCTGCCATTCAATAAGGTCAGGGCTGATCTTTTCATGTACTCAGCTCCACTTTCCTGTTCTCTCACCATAACCCTTAACTCCTTTCCTGTTCATAAATCTACCTTTTGACCTAACGATAGTCAAGTTGATAACGTCATCTGCTGCACTCAGCAGCAAATTCCACAGATTCATAGATTTATCTAAAGAAGTCCGTCCTGAACTCAGTCCTAAATCTGATATCCCCTTATTTTGACTCTCTGCTCCCTAGTTTGCTCCGTCCCCAGTGGAAATCACCTCCCTGCTTCTCGTTTATCTACTCCCTTCATAATTGCAATTTTTTTCCTATCCAACCCCCAAACTTCAAAATTCCAATGAGTGTAGAACTAGTTTTCTCAATCTCTCCGCATACGCCAACCCTCTGAAATCCTGACTCAAACTAGTGATCCTCCACTGCACCCTCTCCAGTGCCAGTACATCCTTCCTGAAGTAAGGAGACCAAACCTGTACACAGTACTCCAGGTGTGGCCTCCCCAGCACCCTGTACAGCTGCAGCATAACCATCCCTCTAGCAATGAAGGACAATATTCCCTTCACTGTCTTCTTTACCTGCTGCACCTGTAAACCAACTTCCTGTGATTCATACACAAGTAAACCCAGCTCTCTCTGTACAGCAGCCTGCTGCACGTTCTCACCATTTCATCAGTTAGCTGTTAGTCCGACCAAAATGGATGACCTCACATTTCCCAACATTGTCCTCCATCTGTTCGACCCTTACCCACTCACTTAACCTATCCTTATCCCTCTGCAGACTTACATTGGCCTCTGCACACATTGCTCTACCACTCAGCTTAGTGTTGTCTACCTTTCATGAATCGATGCTGTGTCTGCTCTGAGACAATTTCTATCCAGATAGCTCACTATTTCTTCCTTGAGAGATCGAGCATTTCCCCCACTACAGAAGTTATGCTAACAGGTCCATTTTAAAATATTGGCATCACATTTGCAGCTATCTAATCTGTCAGAACCGTCCCAGAGTCCAGCACATTTTAATGAATTATCACGAGTGCGTTTGCTATTTAGCCTCTGTCATCTGTTACAGTCCACTGGGCTGCACTCCATCACAGCCAGACGACACATCCACCTTTAGGCTGTTATCTTTCCCAACACCACCTCTTTACTGAGAATGATTGCTTCTCTGTCCTCATCTGCCATTGCATCCATAGGCCTGCAACAACGAGTGTACACTGACAGTATGTTCCTGTTAAGGCCAAGGCTGGGAGGTGTAAGGAATGCTGCCTGTCGAGAGAAATTGAGGGCCTGGTCAAGAAAATGAAGGAGGGATATGGCAGGTACAGACAGCTGGGTTTGCGTGAATCCCTCCAGGAGTAAAAGGGAAGTAGGAGTATAGTCGGGGGAAACCATGAGGAACAAAAGGGGACATGAGATAGCTTTGGGAAATAGGTTTAAGGGAGAACCCAAAGGGATTCGACAAATACACCTCGGACAAAAGAGTAACCAGGCAGAGATGAGGGACCCTCAAAGATCAGCAAGGCTGTCTGTGGAACCATCGGAGGTGGGAGGATTTCATGTCAGCTTTTACTTTGAGGATGTGGAAGTGAGACAGTTTGGAAACATAAATAGTGATAACTTGACAAGTGTCCATATTACAGAGAATGAGGTACTGGATATCTTATAATACATAAAGCTGAATAAATCCCTGGGACCTGATCAGGTGTGTCCCAGAACTTTGTGGGAAGTTAGGGAAGTGATTGCCGGTCCCCTCGCTGAGATATTTGTATCACCAATAGCCACAGGTCAGGTGCTGTAAGACGGGCGCCATTATTTGAGAAAGGTGATGAGGAAAGTCCAGGGAACAATACACCAGTGAGCCTAAAGACAGGCAAGTTGTTGGAAGGGCTTCTCACAGACAGGATTTGGATGTAATTGGAAAGGCAAGAAATAATTAGGTATAGTCAGCATGGCTTTGTGCATGGAAATCACTAACTTGGTCTTCAGAAAGATGTTCAACAGGTTCAACATAACAGACTGGTTAACAAATTATACAAAATTGGCTGGAAAATTGGAGACAGAGGATAGTGGTGAAGGGTTGCTTTTCGGACTGGAGGCCTGTGATGAGCAATATGGTGTAAGGATTGATGTTGGGTCCACATCTTTTCATCATTTATATCAATGATTTCTATATGAATTTAAGAGGTATGATTAGTGACTTTACACAGACACCAGAATTGGAGATGCAGTGGGCAGGGAAGAAAGTTACCTCAGAGTACAATGAGACTTCAATCAACTGGGCTGAGGAGTGGCAGATGGAGTGGAATTCAGATAAATGTGAGGTGCTGCATTTTAGAAAAACAAATCAGGGCAGGACTTAGACATTTAATGGGAAGGGCCTGGGGAGTGTTGCTGAACAAAGAGACGTTGAGGTACAGGTTTATAGTTCTTTGAAAGTGGAATAGGCAGGGTGGTGAAGAAGGCATTTGGTTAACTTGCCTTTATTGGTCTGTGCATTATGTATAGGAGTTGCGACATTATTTTGCAGCTGTACAGGACATTGATTCAGCCATTTCTGGAATTCTGCTTTCAGTCCTGGTCTCCCTGCTATCGGAATGATATTATAAAGCTTGAAAGGATTCAGAAAAGATGTGCAAAGATGTTTCCAGGGTTGAGGGTTTGACCCATACAGAGAGGCTGAATAGGCTCGGGCTGTTTTCACTGGAGCATCGGATGCTGAGAGGTGACCTTCGAGGTTGATAAATCGTGAAGGACATGGTTAGGGTGAACAGCCAGGGTCTTATTCCCAGGTTAGGGGAGTCCAAAACCAGATAGCACAGACGTGAGGTGTGAGGGAAAAGATAGAAAGGCGATCTAAAGAGCAATGTTTTCAAGCTGAATGGAATGAGCTGCCTGAGGAAGTGTGGAGGCTGGTACGATTACATTTAAAAGGCATCTGATTGGGTACGTGTTTAGGAACCTTAGAAGGATACGGGCAAAGTGTTGGCAAATGGGACAAGATTAATTTAGGATATCTGGGCGGCATTCACGAGTTGGACCGAAGTGTCTGTTTCTGTGCTGTGCATTTCTATGACACTAATAAATTAAAATTAAGATAGATTTCTCTTTTATGGAGAGTTAGCAAAAGACCTGACAATTCTCCTTGGAGCTGAAAAGGTTAAGCAGTGATTTCAACCAGAAACAGATTTGTTTCCAGGATATTTAATTTACAGAGACACTGAGAGAAATTATTGTCACAATTTTTAGTAACTACTTTCAGGTAATTGGCAAATAATGCAGGTTAAAAATGTGAAGGTTATTTTACTCAGTAGGTTCTGAGCATCTGGAACAGTTTGAACCACAGCTGGATGCAGCTTTTGTTATTGTCAAAACAGATTTGGAATTTAACTATTTGAGGATAAATGTGGAGGGCTACTGGTAAATGGGAGTGGAGTAAGGGCAGATTGGCAGAATCTCCAGAGGAAGAAAGTACAGCCCCAATGGGCTGAATAACCCCCAGCCCCTGTGCTCTGTGATACTGCCCCATTCACTGAATGATGAAGCTCATCCCAGGGCAGAGCCACAGTCATGTACAGCAAAGAAACAGACCCTTTAGTCAAACTCGTCCACACCGACCAGATATCCCAAACTAATCTAGTCCTATATGACAGCAGTTGGCCCATATCACTCTACGCCCTTCCTATTCATATACCCATCCAGCTGCCTTTCAAATGGTGGAACTATACCAGCTGTCACCACTTCCCTGACAGTAGATTCCATACACGCACATGAAAAAAGTTGCCCCTTGTGTCTCTTTTATATCATTCTCCTCTCACCTTAAACTTATGCCCCCTCGTTCTGGACTTCCTAACCCCAGGGAAAAGACCTTGTCTCTTTATCCCATCCACGCCGTTCATGATTTTATAAACCTCTGAGGTCACCCCTCAGCCTCCTACCACTCAAGTCACAATGGGACCTGGCTGATTGATGGCAGCTTCAGACCAATAGGGGAGTTGGTGTAATCCTCCCGCCAATGGGAGTGAATGAGGGGTGTGGCCAGCAGGACAACACGTGACCATGAGCTGTGCAGATGCAATGTCACTGAGGGGGGACCCAGTGAGTGTGAAGGGAGTGGGAGAGACAGCAGAGATGGGGAGAGAAATTGAGTTTGTGTACTGGGTGGGTTGATAAACACACGATGTCGGCTACTAGACCTGAATTACAAACTCCCAGTAAATGAAAACCAAAGGAATTGCGGATGGTGTAAATCAGAAACAACAACTAGAACATCCTGAAAATGCTCAGCAGGTCTGGCAGCATCTGTGAAGAGAAGTCAAAGTTAACATTTCTGATCCAATGACCCTTCGTCAGAACTGATGTTCCTGAGAAACAATGTCGGTTTATATTGCAGAAGGTAGGAGTTAAGATGTAAATGATAGGTGGTGATCGATTCCAAAGAACGCGATGGGAGCAGTTGGACAAAGGAGTGGATAACGATCTGGCTGGGGGAGGGTGAATAGCTGTTTATGGAGACTGTTAGTGACTAACCATAGGTAGTGTGTAATTGCAGGTGATGTAATAACAGGGCCTGGTCTATGGGATGGGGGCTAGGACACTAGTAAGTAGGAGACTTAGGACTTAAAATTATGGAATCCAATATTGAGACCAGAGGGCTGAAGGGTCCCCAGGTACAAGATGAGGTGATGTTCTTCCAGCTTGTGTTAAAGTGTGGCGCTGGATGTGCACAGCAGGTCAGGCAGTATGCAAGGGGCAGGGAAATTGACATATTGGGCCTAAGCACTTCTTCAGGAATGTGAGGGTGGGTAAGAGGACAGATAATAGGATGGGTGTGTAGGGCTGGTGGGAAGGTAGTTTGGGAAGGCGATAGGAAAATGCAGGTGGGGTTAGTGGTGAGAGGATGGAGTGGATAATTGGGAAGGAAGATGGACAAGTGGGACAGTTTGAGGGCGATGCTGAGTTGGAGGGTTGGATCTGAGATAAGGTCGGGGAGAGGAGATGAGTAAATGTTGCCATGTTGTTGAAGGGTCGCTCCATCCCATCTATTATTTACTCTTTTACCCCTATCTCCTGCAGTCCAAAGATGTGTAGCTTAGGTGAATTGGCCAAGCTAAATTTTCCGTCGTGTTCAGGGATGTGTAGGTGAGGTGCGTTGTTCAGGAGAAATTTAGAATAATAGAGTAGCGGAATGGGTCTGGGTGGGATACTCTTCGGAGGGTCAGTGTGGATTTTTTGGACCGAATGGCCTGTTTCCACACTGTAGGGAGTCTAATTTTCCCAGCTGCCGTCGGTTCTGAGGAAGGGTCACTGGACCCGGAATGGCCCTTGGTGTGTGCAGGAGCTGGAAACTGGGAAGGGGGAGTGGCAGCGGAAACCGGGAGAAAATGATTCAGTTTAGACTGGGAGGTTTTATTTACACGTCTGTACAGGATGTTAGTCCTGAATTAGAAACTGTTGGTCCCATGTTTACAGCAAATGGGAAAACGGCTGTGGTCCTCAGTCAGTGGTAGGTCCTGGGTTATGGCCGCCATTTTTATTGGGGGCACGGTACAGCAAGGTGCATGGACATATCCTCTTCCTGGGTGGGGGAGGGGTGATTTGAAGAGGAGCGTTTATACATGAGACACCGATCAGAGAAATGTTTGTCTTTCCAATTCATCCTGCACTGGCTGAGATTTGTTTTGTGAATTCTTTTTATGGGATATTAAATGAGAATAATTGAGGACAGGAAGTCAAAAAAGCAGATTTCTGCACTCAGCGGAGTCATCAGGATCTGGATATCATTAGCATTTTACTGTGGAAAGAGAAAGGGCTGTCTGTCTGTCTGTCTCTGGGAAAATATCTCCAATACTTTTGTGAAGCAACATGCAGAAAGATATTCAAATTTGTGGTTGAATCGCCCATGGGCGATTTGGCCTGAGTGGGAGCACAGATTTATCCAGATTATACCTAGTATCTTTGCAGGAACTGTCAGATTTAGTCCCAATCACTCCCTTCATGATGTTAACCTGTAATCTCCTAATATTCAACTCCCTGCAAAATTCTCATTAAAATTCCTTGTGAACTCAAATTCCAGCACATTTTCAGGTGGAATGTTCCAGGTTCTGACAACTGTCTGTTCATCCAGAAACTGCTGAGGTCCATGTTGACTCTGGGGTTACAAAGGGCTGAGCTGAAAGATGAGGTGCTGTCCCTGAGCTCCCATTGAGATGCATTGGAACAGGACAGGAGGCTGAGGGCATTGTAGGTGTGAGCAGACAATGAAAATGACAGGGCTGCACTGAGTGTTGCTTGACTCAATGAGTGCGTTTTGGAGTTGGGTGAAAACAGAGGGAAGTGAGACAGGGAGAAGTTGAAGCTGAAACTCTAGTTTAGTTCAGGCCATTGAGAAATTCACATGGTCCCAATGGGAACAGCCAGTTTGTAAGTGATACCTGCAGAGTATTTGTTAAGTTTTTAAAATATAACGTATCAGCTTAAATAAAGATTGGGGCTTTTGATATATAACGGAAATGTTTGAAGTGAAGGAAGGTTGTACGCTCTTTTAAATTCTCTTAATGGGAGTAATTAGCTGAATCTAGAGAGACGTTGTGACAGGAGCCCTCAGACCCGTGGGGTGCTCCTCTTGTACAATGTGGGAAAGAAAGGATACTTTCATTGTCCCTGACGGCTTTGTGTGCAGGAAGTGGGCCCACCTACAGTTGCTGGGAAACTGCTTTTCAGACCTGGAGTTATGAGTGGACTCACTGTGGAGCATCTGAGAATGTTATGGACAGCACATTTAGTGAGTTCATCACACTGCAAGGCAGAAAGGGAATGGGAGACCATCAAACCAAATAAAAGGCGCAGGAAGGCAGTGCAGGAATCTTCAGTGATCATCCACTTCTCAAAAAGATACTGAATCCTGCTTGGGATTCTGTTGGGGGCGACTGCGTGGAGTGGCTTCTCGGGAAATCAGCAACAGCCAGGTTCATGATACCACAGATACCTCTGCTGCACAGACCCGGAGGAAAGACAGTGGCAGGGCTATAGTGACAGGGGATTCAATAGTCAGGGGTACAGACAGGCACTTCTGTGGCCACAGCCATGAATCCAGGATGGTATGTTACCTCCCTGGTGCCAGGATCCGCGATTATCATGGAGCAGCTGCAGGGCATTCTGGAGCTGGAGGGTAAAGCCTGTGGTTGTGGAACGCACCGATACCAATGACATCACTAAACAAAGGGATGAGGTCCTGAAAGCTGGATATAGGGAGATCTGGGATACAGTAAAATGTAGCTCCTGAAATAAAATAATATCAGACTTACTCACAGTGCCATGTGCGAGTGAGAGCAGGACTAAGAGGATAGATCAGCTGGATGTGTGACTGGCGAAATGGTGGACCAGAGAAGGGTTTAGATTCTTCAGGCACTTGGACCGTTTCTGGGTGGGTCCTGTACCAGCCTGACCGGTTACCCCTGGGCAGAGCTGGGAGAAATCTCCTGGTGGAGGCTTTTGCCAGTTCCATTGGTGCGGTCTTAACTAGTCTAACAGGGGGATGGGAACTAAAGTGTAGGCTTAGATGGGTCAGATTCAGGACAGGGAATGGGAGATAGAATATTAGTGATGTAGTTAGCGGCTCAGAAAGCCAAAGGAAAGGAGGATGAAATGAGGATTGAGTCCCTCTTCATCCATCAGTCCTGCCATCCCAGGAATTATAGTCAGCAAAATATGGAGCTGTACAGCTCTCTGACTCTAAGTGCTTGAGCAAAATGGGGGAAATCCACAATAAAAACAAAGTGCTGGAGATCCTCAGCAGGTCGGGCAGCATCCGAAATGGTGACAGAAGCAGGAAACATTGCAGCCTTAAAGTGTTGAGATGATCTCACCAGGTACTGCAATATCGGTTACACACTGAGTGCCAGAACATGGGACTAGAATTAATAGGTGCTTGATGACCAGCATGAATACGATGGGGCTGGAAAGTTGACGTTTCGGGTCAGGACTATTCATCAGGGCTTACAAAGGGTTCTGACCCAAAACATCAACCTTCCTGCTCCTGTGATGCAGCCTGACCTGCTGCACTTCCCTAGATCCACATTGTATGGACTCTGACTTCCAGCATCTGCAGCCCATAACTATCTCCACATCCCAGGACTCAGGCTGGTGACCCTCCTTTACTCTCTCAATAACCAGGAGAGCCTTCCTTGGGAAAGGGGAACAAAGGTATACACAGTACTCCAGGTGTGGTCTCACTAAGGCCCTTCCAGAAAGGGATCCCTGCTCCTGTACACAAATCCTCTCACTAGGAAGGTCACCCATCATTTACATTCTCCACTGCTTCCCACTCCTGCCTGCTTCCGAAAAGAGGGAATCGCAGAGAAACATGGAATCAAATGAGGTCAGAGTCTCTGGTATGAAACAGTTGAACACAATGCCCCCATCTTCTACAAACTGGCCATCAAGCGCACCTGCCTGGTGTGATAATCTAACCACTTCTTCAAGGCTGCAATGTTTCCTGCATCTGTCACCATTTCAGATGTTGCCCGACCTGCTGAGGATCTCCAGCACTTTGTTTTCTCTGTTGTGCAGTCCTGAAAGGGGGGATTTGCAGTTGAGAAATTCAAATTGAACTTCATGTTCAGATCTGATCGTTACTTGATCCGTGCCGATCTGAATATCATTGGCCTTTTCATCTGGAAGGCAAGGTGTGCATTCTGTCCGTGGGCGAATATTTCAAATGTCAGTGTGATTGGGAAAAATGTACTGAGACAGTGAAGTCCATGTCAGCGTGGGGACTGTGGAGAGAGATTTCATTGGTTTTTGAAAGTCTAAAAAATGATGGCACATTTCCCAGGAACAGTTAAGCCACTGGATTTGTATGAGGGCAATTAACCATGAAACCAGAAGACAAAAGGATTCCTGCATCATGGAAGAAGCTATGAAAATGGGATTGTTGTAATGGAGTGAATTATCGATCATGGATTGTAATCCATTGGCGTTGTCCCATCAGTTCCAGTGCCGTGGGGAAACTCTGGAAATATGATGAGTGCAGTGTAGGTTTCAGTTATTAAACTGGAAAAGGTGCTGAAGGATGATGCCAGGGCTCAAGGGTCTGAGTTACAGGGAGAGGTTGGACAAGTGAGGGCTTTTTTGTTTCGAGCAGAGGAAACCGAGGGGGAATATTTTATAGAAGTCTATAAGATCATGAGAGGCGTGGGTCAGGTGAATGCACTCAGTCTTTTTCCCAGGGAACCAAGGACTGGAGGGCATCAGTTTAAGGTTAGAGGAGAAAGAATAAAAGGGAAGTTGAGGGGCAACTGTTTAACACAGAGGGTGGTACGCATATGGAATGAGCTGCCAGTGGAAGTGGTTGAGGCGGGTACACTAACAACATGTAAAAGGCATTTGGACAAATACATGGATAGCAAAGCTTCAGAGGAAGATGAGCCAAGTGCAGGGAAATGGGCTCAGCGTGGATGGACATTCTGATCGGCATGGGCCATTTTGGGCCAAAGGGCCTGTCTCTGCTGTAGGATGCTATAACTAAGTGCATTTGCTATTTCTCCCACGAACTCTGTTGGTATCATGGGATGTATTCCATCAGTGCAATGAGACTTGTGTACCTTTAACTCCATTAACTTACCCAGCTCTAACTCTTTCACGATAATGGTTATTATCTAGGTCCTCACCTTCCTCAGTCTCCTTATCAATTACTGGCATGTTCTTCGTATCCTCCATTGTGAAGACTGACTGCTGTGTACTCATCTTCCTGAACCTTGCTGGATAGGAATTACAAGGCACAAAACTCTGAGAGGACTTCTTTGAGTATTTATTGATGAGACATGGTAGTTACCTGGGTATTTTACTTGCAAAACGCCTTTAGGCAGCATCAGGTCCGATGTACGGCTGCCATTCTTCTACCTTTGTGATTTGTGACTTTGCATAGAGACTGTCTATCAGGGTTATCTCCATGGCAACAACAGTTTAAAAAGTCTAGTGCAGTTCAACTCTGTGGTTAAACCACACACCCCTCCCCCACGCCCCTGTGGCTCCCTCAAGTACCTGACAGGCACTTCAGTTTCCGTGCGGCTGTCTGTCAGGATGGTGATGTGGAGGAGCCGGGGTTGGGGTGGGGTCGACAAAGTTAAAAACCACACAATGCCAGGTTATAGTCCGACAGGTTTATTTGGAAGTGCAAGCTTTTGGAGTGTGCTGTGATTTTTAACTTGATCAGGATTATCTCTCTGGTAACTGTTAAATGCTTCAACATTTGGAGAGGCCATGGTTTCCCTCTAGCAGTGTAAACTGCTATTCTGTCCTTGGGCATTGCTACTCATCACTATTTATACCCAATCCCATCAAGCTTTCAGTTGACCTTTGAAGTTGTTCTAATCTCCTAATTTCTCCTTGGTCTTTGCCAATTTGTATGCCTTCTATTTCAATTTGATAGACTCCCTTATTTCCTTCGACACCCACGGCAGATTACTCCTTTTCCGACAGTCCTTCCTTTTCACTGATATATACTTTTGCTGAGGACTTCGAAAAATTGCTTTGATATTCCTCCACTGTCTGTCAACTGTCCCACCGTACAGTCTTTGCTCCCAGTCTACATTAACAACTCCTGCCCCATCCTACTGTAGTCTTCTTTGTTTAAGCACAGGATCTTGGGACTGGATTTAATCTCCCCGCTTTCCATCTGTGTTCTAAATTCAACCAGATTTATCACGTGTCTTTTGTCAGATTATGAGGTGAGGCGATGTTTCCTGGGTGTTTTGGTTTTCATTATCGGTAACCTTGGCTTTGGAATAAATTACAGAATAGATATTCACAACAGAGTATTCTGGACAGTGTGAATGTACCACAGTCTATAACCATAAATCACTGTTACCCCTCAGTTTAAAATTGCAAAATCATTATCTTCTACACACTTCCTCACTATCTCAGTTTTGAATGCTATTCCACTTGACTATCCGGCATTTTCCGAAATTCTCCTTTGGTGAAGGTGGTGAGTTTTGGATTCCGCTTTCCAGTTATTACCGTAAGAAGATAAGCACTGGGCACAGGAGAGGCATTGCAGCCCTTTGAACCAGCTCAACCGTTTAATACCATGATGATTGAGCTCAGCTCGGTCTCAGCTGGATTTTCCCGCTTGCTCTCTCTCTCTCACCCTTCATCTCATTGCAAATTAAAAATCTGTATCTGTCCATTACATTTGCTCATTGTCTTGGCATCCACTGTGTTTTGATTAGGGAATTCCACAGATTCACAACACATCGAGATAGGTATATTCTTCTTCATGAGAATAAAATAGAATCCCTACAATGCAGAAGCAGGGTATTCATCCATCGAGTCCACACCAATCCTATAATTCAGACTCACCCATTCCCAGTATTTCCCATGGTTAATGGCTTAACCTGCACATGCATGGACACTGTGGTTTAGCATGGCAAATCCACCTAACCTGCACATCTTTGGACTTTGGGAAGAAACTGGAACACCGAACAAAACCATGCAGCCACTGGGAGAACGTGGAAACTCCACATAGTCACCTAAGGCTTGAATCAAACCAGGGTCTCTGAAGCTGTGAGGCAGAGGTGCTAGCCACTAAGCCACCTCTGCCTAAAACTGCTTCCCCTTATTGACCCCTCCACCCTGCAATTGACTGAATCTATATTCCTTTCGTCAGAAATTGGGTTGTCTAACCAGATGTCTCAGTAAAACCCAGTGACAAGCCATATGTCCTGTCTGTCTAAATGGGGATCCTATACACAACACCCTTCCACCCCACACGTTTCATTCACTTTCCAGAGACAGGGCTCCAGTGACTTCGTGGGGACTGCAACTCCCATTATTCCTGAGGCAGGAACCACAGGTGTGTGGGGAAACCCGGCACTGTATATGTACAGAATGTGGGCGGGTTTTGGAGCACATGTTTTGGGGTAATTAGGGGAAAGTATTTCACACTGTGATTGGCTAGAGGAGGAACGTATCTGCTTGTCGTATTGATCAGTTGGGGGGTCAAAGTGTCACGACACTCTCGTGGGACCACTCTCCATCCCCAATTCATTGTAATACTGGGAATAAACTAATGGGAAACAAGGAAGAATCTGACCCATTCTCCCAGACTGAAGGTTCCTCTTCTGTCCGGGATCTGCCACCTCCCTTTCTGTTTCCATCTGTTTCATTCTGCTGTTACATTATTGACTTGCAGCAACTGAAGGGAAAGGAAGTAAACCCAGAAAGGGTGCAGAGTCTAACCAAGGACGGGAAGTGGTGGCATAGACCTGTTTATCAACAACTCCATGAGAATGGGGAGGGTGTACATTAGGGGCAGCAGAGTCAGAATGGTGGGAGAGAGTAAGTGGGCTGGAGGGTTACAACTTTGGGGCAAGAAAGGGGAAAAAGATATTCCAGAGAAACTAGAATAGTCTGTTCTGAATTTCTAATCTGTACATATTCCTTTATACAGCGTGCTAGATGGTGAAAATCTGCAGACTGAAATCTCAACATCATGTGCAGATCATGATAAAGTTAACCAGCATTTGAAGAACCAAAGATGGAGAATCACTCGGCCAAAATCCTGTAACACTCTCCCTCCCAGCATTGTCGGTCTCTCTGTGCCAAATGGACGGCGAATGGTTGAAGACAGCAGCTCACGGCCATCTTCTCAATGGTACCCAGAGATGGGGAATAAATGCTGGCTGAGTCAGTGATGCCCATATCCTGGAAATGGGTTCTATCTTTATTTGCTGAAACCCAGTTGATCTTACTTCAGGATAATGATGGACGCTGCGTGTGTCCTCCAGGAAGAGCACCATCACATTACCCCTGCCTACACCCACACAATAACACTGCAACATCGCTGGTACAAAAGGCAGTGAAGCCCAAGGAGGACTGAAATATAGTTCTTCAAGGTAAAGTCATGAAAGCGGATTGGAACAGAGCAGGAACAGGAGACTGAGCTGGATGGTCAGCTGTTTCCCATTGAATGGTGGAGCCAGATTCAAAGGCCGAAAGGCCTTCTCCTGCTGCGATCTCCCAGGTATGTATATAGCCATGGAGCCCGGGTAGGAAGAAGTAGTCAGGGCAGGGATTCTGCAGGAGATTGCACTTCCAACTCAGTTTTCAGTAAGGGATGGTTTGATGGATTTTATTTAACATTTGTCTTTAACGCAAGCTTTGTGAATTTGTTTTTTTTTAAACAAGTTTATTCCACAATAAATAAAACTTAAAGAATCAAAACTATCTGCATATAAGTTTTTAAAATTTCAAATGCTCTTTAAACAAAATCCTGTCTACTCCCGGACCCCATCACTCTTCAGTGACTCAAACTCCAGGGAAATATTCCTTCCCTCTCTGAACCTTTGGTTTGATTTAACTACTTTCAGTTCTCGTTCTGTGAGCTGTGAAGCATTTTTCTCCCATTTCTCTTACCCAGAAGTGTTATCTCACCCAGCTGAGCAACCTTCCCACCATCAACATCATTATTCCATTATTTTGCTTTTTGTTAACATTCCAGCAGTAGCACATCAGTGTCATCAATTGAATATTTACAAACAAAGCCCATTATGGGCAAAGCAAACCATTAAAAGTGGCAGAGTGGGAAGGGACTTAATCAAAGTAGAGTTGGGGGTGAAGGGGTGGCGGTGGAGATAAAGCACTGTATCTCCTCTGGTGCCCACCTCTATCTAATGGCATAGAGAACATTGATACACACCACATGCTCCTCCTCCAAGGAAACCCTGAGAATATTCTTTACCCTCAATCATAGAATATAATCCCTACAGTGCGGAAGGAGAGCATTGGTCCATCAAATCTCACCAACCATCCCTGTAACACTGCATTTCCCATGGCTGATCCACTTAGTCTGCAAATTCTGAACACTGTGGACAATTTTTGACGACCGATCCACCTAACCTGCATATCTGTGAATTGTGGGAGAAATCAACGCACGTGGAGGGGACCCATACTATTATGGGGAGAATGTGGATACCACACATAGGCCGTTGACCAAGGCTGGACTCCAACCTTTTACCTGGTGCTGTGAGACAGCAGTACTATGATCACAATTTAAATCAATACAGATGAACCCTGCTCCTTGTCACATTGCTGTTTGTGGTGACCTTCTGCCCAGAGAGGCATCCTGAGGTTCACAAAGTGGCAATATAAATTCAGTCAACTCCAGCCCAGTTAATGTGGTTAACAACAACATCAATACTCCAGCAGTGTCATCATGTCCCAGGTCCACTCCTCACTCTAATGGACAGTAACTGCAGAATCAGAGTCCTGCAGTGATGTGTGAACTCTCCACCACACGGAGCAGGGGGATGACCACTTCCCTGTGTGCACTTACTGGGCTCTCAGACGTGTTGAGTCTCAGCAAATCCCTTGTCACACAGAGAGGGAAACAGCTCCTACCCAATGTGAACCCGCTGGTGTCTCAGGGAGTCAGGATGAATCACTGAATCCCCTCTCACACATTGACCATCTGAATGGCCTCTCCCCTGTGTGGGCTCATTGGGGTCTCAGCAGGTGGTGCATTTGAGTGAATCTCTCCCCACATTGGGAGCAAGTGAATGGTCTTTCCCCAGAGTGAGCTCACTGGTGTTTCAGCAGATCAGGGGACTGAGTGAATCCTTTCCCACACATGGAGCAGGTGAAGGATCTAAATCCATTGTGCCCTCTCTGGTGCCTCAGCAGATTGTAAGATCGAGTAAATCCCTTCCCATACGTGAGGCAGGTGAACAGCCTGTCCCCAGTCTGACTGTGTCAGTGAGTGTCCCACTGGGAGGGGTAAGTTTATTTCTTCACATTTTAAACAGCTTCGCCCTGGTCCCGTTACATTGGTGTCTTCCCAGATCACATGACCAGTTAAATATTCAACCAGCTGCCTAACATGGGAATGATTTCTCTGAGCTAGGAATGCTGCTTTCCCCTTTTATATTACTGAGAAGGATCAGGACCTGCAGAATTGGACGACTCTGCAGTTGATGTGATGTTAAACCTGAGTTTTCCATCTGTGAACTCTCTCTCTGTGAAACAAATGTTTTCCTATCATTATGACAACTGCCAACACCAGCTCTCCCTTCAGCTCTCCTGAATGTCTAAATTTGGACTAATGCACCTCAGTAATGTGCTTTTCTCTCACTTGATTCTGAAAATAAATTGGAGCCATTTTGAATAAATTTATACACTTTACCAGCAGAACTCATGCCTACTCTGTCATTTACGATTTGTAACCTCTGGGAAATTTGTTACCATCTTCGATGACTGTTATAATGCTCTGCCCACTTCTCTGGAGCCAGGATAAGTCAATTCTAACAATTACCAATAGATTGTATCTGAACAGAATGTCCCCACAACAGTAGGCACTCTGACACTCAATGCCCATCATTTAAGTTCTTTTTCTTAAAACCCCTCATGTCTGGCAATCTGGCAATACAATTGAAGATATTTTATACAGTAACCTTTCAGTCTCAATTGCCAGTTCCAGTCCTTGAAGCAGCCAGTAACACGCCATAGTGACTTGAATTCTAACAGCAGCATTGCCTTGGCGGAAGAGATTGCGGAGAAGGAATCTGTCTTCTCTGGGCTATCTAAACATGAAACACTTCAAATGAACAAAAATCTTAAAGAGATCAATATGGTAGACACAGCAAGGATGTGTGCCCTGGCTGGTGTGTCTGAAATGAAATCAGCACTAACTGGTATCTTTACCCAGCATCCCCTATCGCTCCATAAATGTTTAAGATTTATTTGCTGCTCTAATTCCACTCTCTTGATCACTCCCCTTTGTAACTTCTGTAATATTGGCAGCCGTGCAAATTGATAACATTTGATTCAATCCATCCCAAAACCTCTCTGTATCTGTGTCTCACTTTTGTTCACTGAGACCCTCATTCAATCTGAACCTCTTTACAAACTCTGCCCTGATATTCCCTTAGAGGGCTCAGAATAAAATGTTCACAGAATTGTTAATTCTGAAAGGAGGCTGCTTAACTCATCAGCTCTCCAAAGGTAAGAGGGCTGAGAAGTAAATAAGAGGGGTGTGTGGGGTTGGTGGGATGGGAACTCGGAAAGCAATAGGTAGATGTAGATGGGAGGTAATAGGGAAAGGTTGGAGTGGATAATTGGGAAGGAAGATGGACAGGTTGGACAGTTCAAGAGGCCAGTGTCGAGTTGGAGGGTTGGATCTGAGATAAGGTTGGGGGAGGGGAGATGAGCAAACCTTGATGCCGTGTGGTTGAAGCGTCCCAAGGTGGAAGATAAGGTGTTATTCCTCCAGATGTCGGGTGGCAGGGATTTGGCGACGGAGGCAGCCCAGAACCTGCATGTCCTTGGTGGAGTGGGAGAGGGCGTTGAAGTGGTCGGCCACAGGGTGGTGGAGTTGTTTGGTGCATGTGTTCCAGAAATGTTCTCTGAATCAAGGTGGCGTCCTGACTCCCCAATGTAGAGGAGACCACATCGAGAGCAAAGGATAAAATAGGTGAGGTGTCTGGACGTGCAGGGAAATCTCTGCTGGATGTGGGAGGATCCTTTGGTGCCGTGATTGACGTGAGGGGAAGGGGTGGGCACAGGTTTTAAACCTCTTGAACTGGCTATCAAAGGTGCTGGGAGTGGAGGGCTGGTTGGTGGGGAGCATGGATCTAATGAGAGAGTCGCAGAGGAAATGGTCTTTGTGGAATGCTGAAAGGGGTGGGAAGGGAAATATATCTCTGATGATGCGGTCTGATTCTAGGTGGTGGAACTGGCAGAGGATGACGTGTTGTATCTGGATGGAAGGTGAGAACTGGGGGGTTCTATCCTTGTTGCGGTTGGAGGTGTGGGGTTCAAGAGTAGAGTTGCAGGAAGTGGAGGAGATACACTGGAGGGCATTGTTGACCACATGGGAGGGGAAATTGTGAATCCTTGAAAGAGGAGGCAATTTGGTATGTTCTGGAGGGTTCTGCCAGCTTGCATCAAGTTTCACTGGAACACTGCAGTAAGCTTGAGATAGAGATGTTGGCCAGGGAACAGGCTCGTGTGTTAAATGGCAGGCAACTGGAAGCTCAGGATCTTTTTTGCAGCAGAACGTAGATCATCAGCCACCATTTCCACCACCGCCACTGAGATGCTGCCAGACACAGGTTCCTGTCCCCTCCATTAACAGCGATGCACCCTCCCAGCAAGATCATTATCCACTCCTTTGTCTTTCCAAATGTTCCTGTCTCTCTTTGCACTCCATCTCAACCTATTATTTACTCTTTATCCCCTATCTCCTGCAGTCCAAAGATATGCAGGTTCGGTAAATTGGCCAAGCTACATTTCCCGTAGTGTTCTGGAATGCATAGTTTAGGTGCATTAGTCAGGGGAAATGTAGAGTAATAGGGTCGGGGAATGGGTTTGGGTGGGATAATCATCGGAGGGTGGGTGTGAACTTGTTGGGCCGATGGCCCTGTTTCCGCACGGTCGCTGGGAAAATTTAGAATTCCTACAATCGGATCTAAGGAAGGGTCACATGTACCGGAATGACCCTTGGTGTGTGAAGGCGATGGAAACGGGAAAGGGGAAGTGGCAGCGGAAACCGAATGAAATGTATCAGTTTAGACTGGGAGGGGTTTAATTACACTCCGTACAGGTCGCTAGTCCTGAATTAGAAACTCCTGCTCCCACGTTTGCAGCAAATGGGAAAATGTCTGTGGCCCTCAGGCAATCATAGGTCCTGGGTTATGGCCACCATCTTTATTGGGGGCAAGGTACAGTGAGGCGCATGGACATGTCCTCTTCCTGGGTGGGGGGGGCGATTTAAAGAGGAGCATTTACACATCAGACACATACCAAGGAAATATTTGTCTTTAATATTCATCTTGCACTGACTGTGAGCTTTGTCTTGTGAAGTTTTTTTTATCAGATATTAATTGAGAATAATTGAGACCGGGATCTCAAAAGCATGTTTCTACAGTCAGCGGAGTCATCAGGATCTGAATATCATTGGCATTTAACTGTGGAAGGAGAAAGGTTTGTCTGTTCTGTCTGTCGAAAAGTAGCTCATATTTTTAGGTAAAAACAATGTCCTGTGGCCCAACGTTTCAACTCCCCCTCCCACTGAGCAAGGACACGGAGGTCCTTGGCCTCCTTCACCGCCGCTCCCTCACTTTCCGACGCCTGGAGGAAGAACGCCTCATCTTCCGCCTTTGAACGCCTTAAACCCCAGGGCATCAATGTAGACTTCACCAGTTTCCTCATTTCGCCTTCCCCCACCTCACCCCAGTTCCAAAATTCCAGCTCAGCACTGTCCCCATGACTTGTCCTACCTGCCTATCTTCCTTTCCACCTATCCACTCCACCCTCCTCTCTGACCCATCACCTTCAGCATCACCCCACTCACCTATTGTACTCTTTCCTTTGTTCTCCCCACCCCACCCTCCTCTCATTTATCTCTCGACCCTGCAGGCACCCTGTCTCTATTCCTGATGAAGGGCTTTTGCCCGAAACGTCGGTTTTACTGCTCCTCGGATGTTGCCTGAACTGCTGTGCTTTTCCAGAACCACCCTATTCCAGACTCTCATATTTTTGTCAAACAAATAGCAGAAAGATGTACAAATTCATGGTTGGATCACCTTTGGGGTATGTGCTCTGTTCTGGGCCGTGCAGCCCGGGAAGGAGATATTGGTCTGAGAGGGAACATAGATTTATCCAAACTACACCTCGCCTCTTTGCAGGAACTGTCATGTTTAGACCCTGTCAACCACTTCATGACTTTAACCTGTGAACTCCTTATTTTCAATTCCCTGTAAATTTCCCATTAAAATTTCTTATGGACTCAAATTCCAGTAACTTTTCAGGTGGAATTTTCCAGATCCTGACAATTATCTGTTCATCCAGAAATTGCTGAAGGTCATGTTGACGCTGAGTGCTGCTTGGCTCAATGAGAATGTTTTGGAGTTGGGTGAAAACAGAGGGAGATTAGACAGGGAGAAGGTGACGCTGAAACTCAGTTTTAGTTCAGTCCATTCAGAATTTCGCATTGTCCCAATGGGAACAGCCAATTTGTAAGCGATACTGCGGAGTATTTGTTAACAGTTTTTAAAGTATAATATATCAGCTTAAGTAAAGATTGGGGCTATTGATTGTAATGGACATGTTTGAAGTGAAGGAAGTTTGAAAGCTCTTTTAAATTCTCTTAATGGGAGTAACTAGCTGAATCTAGAGAGACATTGAGACAGGAACCCTCAGACCGATGGCGGGCTCCTCTTCTACAATGTGGGAAATAAGGGACGCTTCTAGTGTCCCTGACGGCTATGTGTGTAGGAAGTGTGTCCATCTGCGTCACTGGGAAACTACTTTTCAGACCTGGAGCTGTGAGTGGACTCACTGTGGACCATCTATGACAATGAGAATGTTATGGACAGCACGTTTAGTGAGTTCTTCACACTGCAGGTGAGGGTTACACAGGCACAAAGGGAATGGGTGACCATCACATCAAGTTAAAGGCTCAGCAAGGGAGTTCAGGAGTCCCCAGTGATCATCCCCTTCTCAAACAGATACTGTATACCGGTTGGAATTCTGTTGGGGGTGAATGGGTGGGGTGGCCTCTCGGGAAAATCAGCAACAGCCAGGGTAATGACACCACAGATAGCTCTGCTGCACAGCACAGGAGGAATGACAGTTGCAGGGCTATCGTGACATGGGATCAATTGTCAGAGTAAGGGCAGGTACTTCTGTGGCCACAGACATGATTCCAGGATGGCATGTTACCTCCCTGGTGCTAGGATCTGTAATATCATGGAGTGGCTACAGTGAGTTCTGCAGCTGGAGGTTAAATAACCAATGGTTGTGGAACACACAGATACCAACGACATCGCGAAACAAAGGGATGAGGGCCTGAAATATGTATAAAGGAAAATCAGAGATATATTAAAATGAAAAGTAATAATATCAGACTTACACCCAGTGCCATGTGCAAGTGAGAGCAGGAACAAGAGGATAGATCAGCTGGATGTGTGGCTGGAGAAATGGTGTACCAGTGAAGGGTTTAGATTTTCCAGGCACTCCGACCGTTTCTGGGCTAGGTGAGACTTGTACCAGCCTGACTGGTTACCCCTTGGCAGGGCTGGGAGAAATCTCCTGGTGGGGTGATTGCCAGTTCCATTGGTGAGATTGTAACTAGTCTGGCAGGGGATTGGGAGCTAAAGAGTGGCTTAGATGGGCCAGATTCAGGTCAGGGAATGGGAAATAGAGTTTTCGTGATGCAGGCAACAGCTCAGAAAGACAAAGGAAAGGAGAATAAAACGAGGATTGAGTCCTCTTCATCCATCTGTCCTGCCATCCCAGGGGTGAGAGTCAACAAAATATGAAGCCTTTTAAATGTCTATGACTCTAAGTGCCTCAGCAAAATAGTGGAAATCTGCAATAAAAACAAAAAAAAATGCTGGAGATCCTCAGCAGGTCTGGCAGCATCTGAAATGGTGACAGTTGCAGGAAACATTGCAGTTTTGAAGACGTTGTATCATGCCATCCCACAACGTCCACTACTCCAGGGAAAATGTCCTCAGCCCCTCCTTATGGTTCACATGTTTCAATACTGGTAGCACCCTTATAAATCTTTTCTGAACTTTTTCAGATTTCCCAACATCTTTCCTATAGCAGGGATACTAGAACGTAAAGTAGTCTGGGCATTCCAAAAGTGGCTGAGCCGATAAACTGTACAACCGAACCATGATCTCCCAACTCCTATACTCAATGCACTGCCCAATAACAGCTACCATAGCAAACACCACCTTCACCGACCTGTCTACCTTCAGCCCCACTTTCAAGGAACTATCAAACCACTCTGCACAGGGTGTTTGTTCATCAACACTTCCCAGGAACTTGTTATTATGGCGCTGAGTCCTATCTTCCTGAAATCAGGGAGACTAGAATTGAATGTAGTATTCTAAAACTGGCCTCACCAATGCCCTGTACAGCCACAACGTGACCTCCTAACTCTTATACTCAGTGACAGAATCCATACAGTGTGGAAGCAGCCCATTCAGCCCATGAGACCTTACCAACCATCGGAATACCATCCCACCTGAACCATGTGACCCAGCATTACCCACAGTTAATCCACCTAACCTGCACGTCTTTGGATTTTTTGAGGAAACCAGAGCGCCCAGAGGATGCCCGTACAAACACACGGAGGGAGAATGTGCAAACACGACACAGAGTGGAATCGAACCCAGGTCCCTTTATTGATGAGTGCACAGACCAATAAAGGTCAGCGTCCCAAATGCAGTCTTCAGCACCCAGTCTCCCCGAAACTCGACTTTCCAGGAACTATGCAGTTCTGAGCTCTTCAGAGGGATTGAAAGTGAGGAGGAGAAAACAGGAACAGGGTTGAGTTGTAGATCCATAAAATAACTCTGTTCCCCCCTCTCTGATTCCCTCCCCCTCTGTTCCACTCCCTGTTCTCTGATTCTCCCCTGCCTCTGCCTGTCCTCCCCTGCCCCCATCTCTGTCCTCACCTGTGCGACACTCTCAATCCCCACATCCTCTCTATCCCCCCACCCTCAGCCCACCCTCTCTGCCTACTCTCCCCTCCCTCTCCCCTAGTTCTGTATACCCCAACCACAGGGAAAGGACCTTGTCTATTTGCCCTACCCATGACCGGCTGATTTTATAAATCTCTATCAGGTCACCCCTCAGCCTCCGACGCTGCACGGAAAACACCCCATCCAACGCTGGCAACATCCTTGTAATTCTTTTCTGACCCCTTTCAAGGTTGAGAACATCCTTCCGATAAGAAGGAGACCAGAATTGCTGGAATATTTCAAAAGTTGCCTAATCAATGTCCTGTACAGCCACAATATGACATCCCAACATCTATACTTCATTCTCTGACCAATAAAGGAAAGCATACCAACTGCCTTCTTCACTATCCTATCCACCTGTGACTCTACTTTCGAGGAACTCTGAACCTGCACTCCAAGGTCTCTTTGTTTCGCAACACTCCCCAGGAACTTACTATTAACTGCAAAAGTCTTGCTAAGGTTTGCTTTCCTAAAATGCAGCATCTCACATGTTTGTAAACTGAACGCCTCAGCCCATTCGCCCATCTGATCCAGATCCCATTGTACTCTGAGGTAATCTTTTTCACTGTCCACTACACTGCCAATTTTGGTGTCATCTGCAAACATGCTAACAATACCTCTTATGTTCACATTGATATAAATGGCAAACAGTAGTGGATTCAGCACCGATCTTTGTGACATTCCATTGGTCACAGGCCTCCAGCCTGAAAAGCATCACTCCACCACCACTCTCTGTCTTCGACCTTTGAACCAGTTCTATATTCAAATGGCTTGTTCTCCCAGTATTCCATGAGATCTAACCTTGTGAACCAATCTCCCATGAGGAACCTTGTCGAACGCCTTACTGAAGTCCATGAAGATCATGTCCACCGCTCTGCCCTCATCAATCCGCTTTGTTACTTCTTCAGTAAACTCAGTCCAGTTCATGAGACATGATTTCCCACGCACAAGGCTGTTATTGATATCCAGGACTTAACTCTGTACATTGGGGTCTGCGTCGCCCAGTTATGGGTGTTAATATTCTGAATAACGTTCACGTACATCAGCTTTGTGTTGGTGACTGTGTGTTGAGTCTTGTTAATAACACCAACAGAGGTGAGTTCCATTTGAAAGGCAGTCCCTATATCCCTACCCCCTCCCACCTGCTCTGTCTCCTCCATCCCCACCGTAGACAGTAAGTACGAGGAGCTCATGGAGTTTCCATGTGAGTGAGGTTGAGAAAATCTTCCCTTCTTTCCACTAGCCCACTATGAAATGGTGGTAGTGTCCTTTCCTCTGGACCAAGAGGATCGGGTTCAGAGTTTGGTAACAATGGCTTTGAAGAGGATGATTAGTAAACCTGCCCAAGCCACCAGGCCATACTGTCTCCCAGCTGTCCCTGCCTGAGTCTCCAAACAGAACCTTCCTGTAGTTTCTCTCCTGTCAGACTCTCCCATTGCTCCCTTTGTTCCAGTATTCCCTCCTGCTGCTGCACTGATCCTGTCCCTCACTGACCTGTCCATCCCCCAGTGTCCTCCACATTCATTCATTGTTTACAATCCCGTTATTTCCCGTCCACCAGCCCCACCCCTTCCACTCTATTGGGCAGCAGCTGATATCAATCCTCAAGGCTCCTGTGTGATCTAGAGCATGTTCCATAGGAAGGGAGATCAGTGCACGGGCGCAGTGCTTGCCATTTGTTGGCATATGTGCAGGGCGGGTCAGTGCCTGGGAGGGATTAATCTGTCATTTGCAGCTCCCTTCCTTCTTTCCTCTGAGAACCCGACCCAGGGCAATCGCCCTTTGCCTGGTGTCCTGACGAGTGGTCAAAGTATCAATGGGGGAGCATTTGGCAGCAAGTTGTCAGAACTCTTATGAATAGTCAGGATTGTTATGGAAAATGACAAGGATGGGCCTCCAATTAGAGTTCTAATTTGGTTAATTTTAGTTCAACCAGTTATGATTTGGCCAGTGTGTGCAGAACGGTTCTCATCAGAGAATGGGGGTTCTGGGAGATGGGGGGAGGATTCACCAACACCCTGTAGGCTCCAAGTCAAACTCATTGATTTGGTTCTTAGTCTGCAGACAGCAGCTCGGAAACTGAATTCAAGGCGAGGAGAGAGATTGTGAGAACTGGGTGTGGAGGAAAGGAGGAATGAGATTGGTTTGGATTTCAGTTAACAAGAGAGAGAAATTGTGAGACTGAGATTTAAAGCTTTGGGGAACAAGGAAACTACAATTTAATACTATCATTGTATTATAAAGTTCCAACATGTATTAACAATGGTGACTTGTTTTTTTTCTGATGGAGGGTACAGAAAGGGGGGATTTGCAGATGAGAAATACAAATTGATCTTCATGTTCAGATCTGATAGTTACTTGATCCGTGCCGATCTGAATATCATTGGCCTTTTCATCTGGAAGGAAAGGTGTGCATTCTGTCCATGGACGAATATTTCAAATCTCAGTGTGACTGCAAAAGTACTGAGACACAGCCAAGTCTATGTTAGAGTGCTTTGTGGCTTTGAATGGAGGCTGGTTGTCAGGGTTATCTCCATTACTTAGTTCTGGAAAGTTGCATTTGATGAATGCAAAGGAGGATGAGAGATGACTTGATAGAGGTGTATAAGATGACGAGAGGCAAAGATAGAGTGGATAGCCAGATACTTTTTCCCATGGTGCAAAAATCTATTATGAGGGAGAAAAACCTAAAGGTAACTGGAGGAAGGTTGAATGGAGATGTCAGAGGTAGGTTCCTTTCACAGAGAATGGTGGATGGTTGGAATGTACTGCTGGCAACTGTAGTAGAGTCAGCTGCATTGGGGATATATTAAGAGACCATTGGATAAGCAATTGAATGATAGCATAATGAAGGGTATGTCGGTTAGTCTGATGTTAGAGTAGGATAAAGAGTCGGCAGGACGTCAAGGCCAAAGGATCTGCACTGTACTGTTCTATGTTTCACTCAGCATGTGGATTCTTTTCAATTGTTGAATGTGTGAGTGAGTGATGTGTGTGAGATCAGGACACTCTGTAGGGGCGTTAGGCCAAGATCCACTTCTGGGGTGCATTCTTACAATCACCTGAGTAACAGTACAATATGTGTATGATGACCTAAACCAGACAGAATCCGTCAAGTTCTGTTATTAAGGTGATTCTGGACTTGTCATTTGCTGCTGTTTTCTTCAGATAGATTTTATTGGATGACCCATGTATTAATTTTTGTCCATCAACAGAGATGTGCAATTTTATTTGTATACTGGTGAATGTGAAGGTGACATTTATTGGACACGGTTTTGAAGCTTTCTTTGCGAGACACAATGTGCTGCAGAATGCTGTCAACTTGTTAACGTCTTTACCCAGTGTCTGGTCTAGATAGCAGATGCTTTGAGTCTGGGAGGCAGGCCAGATTTCATCACCATAATTAACTTGTGCGATGTGATTCTGACACTCCATGTCCATTCATCTGCCCCCAGTCAAGGCTCAGACCGAAGATGGAGTCGAAATAATTTGTTGTGAAATAATTTTTGAATGACTGCCCTGACCCAGGTGGAAGCTCTCTGGATTCATTTAAGAGCAGACAAATATCTTACCCAGTATCACCGGCAGCTGTGACTGAATTCAAATCTTTTAAAGTCTTTTTTCAATGTAGGTTATGATTGCAATCTGATCTGAAAAAATCAGATATTTGCTATGTTCGTGAATTGTGATTCACAAAAGTGTGAAATATCATTATTCAACCAACCAATAATTGCATCACTTCTGAAAACAATTAGGTTGATGTTATATTTATGGAACTAAAATATACTTTCCTGCCAACATTTTATGACACAAAAATAAAGATTGTATATTTTATTTAATACTGAACTAAGAACATGTTATCTGACTACAGTGGTGATCACAATTACACTAATTTCTCGCATCCTACCTTTAACTAATTTCTTCATTCCACTTATCATTCTGATTATTTATAAGGTTCCAGGTATTCTTCTTCAAAGTAATGAAGGGTGTGCCTGTGTGTGTGTGTGTGTGTGTGTGTGAGAGAGAGAGAAAAAAAAACAATTCTCTGTAATGTCTGAATTACACCCAGTGCCTCGTATAATAGAGGTAAGGATTAGGTAACGATTAACGTATGGTAAAAGAGCTAGTTCAGGGGCGACGGTTTCAGATTTCTGGATCATTGGGCCCTCTTCCAGGACAGGTGGGGGCTTTAAGAAATGGAGAGATTCCATCTTAACTGGATGAGCACCAACATCCTAGAGGGGAGGTTGTCTCGTGCAAATTGGGTGGATTTAAACTAATAAACCAGGAGGCTGGGAAACAAAGCAGTAGGTCAGGAATGGAGCAGAAGGTAGAGGTGAGTAGAACATCAGGCACGGCCAGTCTCATAACCATGCTGCGAGAAGGAATCAAATCAGTCCAAAATGTGAGTTGGAGATTGGAATAAATAATAGAGATGTATGTCAGCGATTAACAAATGAAGATGGAATGTATGGGGTTCGTGAAGGAGTGAGGTGTGTGAGATCAGGAAGGTCGTACTCAAGAAACAATTAACCGGGAAAAATAAATCGAAAAAATCTTATTTAAAATCCTTAGGCCTAAAAGCACACAGTATTTGGAATAAAATTGATGAGCTGGCAGTAGGTACTGAGATAAATGGGTATGACCTGGTAAGGATGATTGAAACATGGTTATCGGAAGGTCAGGACTGGATAGTGAACTGTCCATGGGTACTCGGTATTCTGAAAGGATAGACATGAAGGTAAAGGAGGTGGAATTGGTGTATTGGTTAAGGATGATATCAAGGCTATATTAAGAAATGATGTTGGCACGAGGGAACAAATTAAAATCAGTCCAGGTGCAAATAAAAAGAAACTGAAGAAACCTCTTTGGAAGAGTAATTTTCAGCCACCGTCTCCCCAAAGTACTTCTGAGGTCGGAAATGAGGGTTCGTGACAAGTTAACAACGGTGGGAGAAACGTGCATATGGAATCAATTCATCAACTTGGCAAAGGGTAGACTCCAAGTACAAATCATAGAGTATATGAAGGATTGTTTCCAAGAACACATGTCATGGAGCCAACCAGAGAACAGAGTACTTTAGTTTTGATATAAGCAAGGAATGAAAAATGATCTTGCAGGAAAGGATCCTCTTGGAAAGAATGACCACAACATACTGGTGAGAACAGAGTCACATACGAGAGCCTTAGTGTTGGGTAATAATACTTATAATGGCTTACAGAAGGTGTTGGTTGGGGAGGCGGGGGGGGGGGGGGGGGTAAGGGGAACAGTCAAAGACAGAACAGATGAAGGAATTTGGCAAATACTTAAGGGGATACTAAATACGTCTCAAGTAAAGTATATTTGTGAGAGAAGAGGAATTGCATGACAGAGAAAATTTATCCATGTCTAGATAAGGAATTCAATGACAGCATGAGGGCAAAAACGAGGGCAAATCATACTGCACAAGTTAGTCATGCTTCGGGGATTGGGTAAGGCGGTGGCCTAGTGCATTACAGCTGAACTGCTCATCGAGAGACCCAGATAATGTTCTGGGGAGCTGGATTCGAATCCTGCCATGGCAGATGGTGGAAGTTGAATTCAAATTTGGGATTAACAAACTGGTGGTGAACATGAATAGATTGTCAGGAGAAGCTCACTTGTTTCACTAATGTCCTATGGGGAAGGAAACTGCCATCCTTCGCTGGTCTGGCCGATTTGTGACTCCAGACCCACATCAATGTAGATAACTCCTAACTGCCCTCTGGGAAATCAAGGATGGGCAATAAATACCGGCCTACGCAGCAATGCCCTCTTCCTGTGAATTAATGAAAACAAACAAAAAAAATCAGCAAAGGGTTAACACACAACAATAAAAGAAGCTATGACAGGAAATGAACGGAAACATAAACACTGATACCATTAGCTTTCACTAGTACATAAAAAAGAATCGCAGAGTGAAACTTAGTGATGGCTCTTTGCAGGATGAAACTGAAAAGATAACGATGAAAAACTCAACAATGGCAGAGGCACAAAAGCAATATTTTCTGTTTTCACAGACTACACTAAAAACTGTAGTTCCTACAGAAGAACTTGTTGGGATTACTGCTGTTTGTCATTTTAATAAATTACCTGGATGAGGGCATAAAATGATGTGTTAGTAAATTTAATGATGATACTAAGGTTGGTGAAGTGTGGATAGTGCTGAAGGATGTTGCAGGTTACAGAGGGACATAGATAAGCTACAGAGCTGAGCTGAGAAGTGGCAACTTCAGTTTAATTTGCAAGAGTGTGAGGTGATTCATTTTGGAAGGAGCAAAATGAATAAAGAGTACTGGGCCAATGGTAAGGTTCTTGGCAGTGTCCATGAGCAGAGATCTCGGTGTGAATGTACGTAGATCACTGAATGTTGCCAATCTGTTTAATAGGCTTGTTAAGAAGGCGTACAGTATGTTAGCTTTTATTGGAAGAGGGATAGAATTTTGGAACCACATGATCATACTGCAGGTGCACAAAACTCCAATGTGGCCGCACTTGGAGTACTGTATATTTCTGCTTGCTGCATTACAGGAAGGACTTGGAACGTTTGGGAAGGTATCAAAAGAGATTTACAAGAATGTTGCCTGATTTTGAGAGAAAGTCTTATAAGGAAAGACTGAGGTAGTTGTCGCTGTTTTCATTCGAGAGAAGAAGGATGAGAGCTGTCTGAATTGATCTATATAAGATAATCAGAGGGTTAGATAGGGTGGACAGTGTTATGGATTTTTAAGTGTACTATACCTTCAAGAGAGTTGAAAGGCTGGCCAGAGTACTGGAAAAATTAAAAATGTAATATTTAGTCAAACAGCTAGCAGGATCTGGGTTGCTATGAGACTTATTCAAATTCAAATTCAGCCAAGCAGTTTAAATAATGTGCCAAGATGCCAAATGCTAATCAAGTTTGCATTTAGTGTTTTTAAAATATTAAAACCAATGAAACAATCCAATTTTTTGCGATATAAATATCAAACATTTTGAACTGTTGGCCAGAGCAGCAAAGAGCAGCAAGCCGCTAACAAGTCCAGCCTGGCAGCAGAAAGATCTGCTCTCTGACAGGGACCTTAATCAACCAAAGACCTGGGAAGTAGAATCCCCAAGAATAAGAAACGAAGACAGGAATATGGAGAAGAATCGGCAGCTGTTTGGTTTTTAAATAAGAGTTTTTAAAAATCTTCATCAGGATTTTTTGATTGGACTATTATTATAGAGGCGGAGGTGAGTAAAAACAGCGAACTTGCAAACTTTTGGGCGATACCATGATGCCCACAAGGTAAGGTGATTTTCGGTGATTAAACAGAAGAACAAATGTCTGTGGGTAAGCAGTTTGCAGGTGCCCAAATTGACAGAATGGATCAAACCCGTTCAGTTTTCAGGCCCAAGCAGCATTTTTATCCAGGCAACAGTTCAAATGCTGCCAATTAACTTAAAACGGCACTTGGAGATGAAGGATCTATTTTAGCGTTAACAATATGAAACCAATCATATACTAAGAATTTCTTGTGTCAAGGAGATATATATAACAGAGAGGCAATTGGACAGAGGGGGAGAGTCCACTGCTAGTTGAAAAAATGATGACAGGGAAGTGTCATCTGTGAAAAAATCATTGGAGTCTTAACAAAAAATCTCCATGCTCTGCCTAAAAAGCTCTATCCATCAATAAAGGTACACAACACGCTGAGCAAATATTCTTGAAACCAGAAAACAACTGAGAAGGCATTTCAGACAGAGAAAGATGAGGGAATAAGCTACAGAAATTTCAAGGCAGTCCATACTGGATGAAGTTTGAGAGACTAAGTTTTAATTTTACTCTTAGTAATAATGGATTTATGAGTGGAATCCGCATTAATGAAACCGCATATCAGGAAAATCTTTTTATTTTTTTCCGGAAAACGTAATTAGTTACAGACTGATCGTTCAGTTTGTTAGTGATTTGTCAGTGTTAAAGTTAGAATCATAGAATACGTAGAGTAGGGAAACAGGTCCTTCGGACGAACAAGGATCACACTGACCCTCCAAAGAGTAAACCACTCAGATGCATTCCTCTACAATATTGACTATTTACCCCTGACTAACGCACCTAACTTACACATCCGTGAACACTATGGGCAATTTGGCATGCCCAATTCAAGTAACCTGCACATCATTGGATTGTGAGAGGAAACAGGAGCACGTGTTTGAGCCCAAGCAGACACGAGTAGAATGTGATAACTCCACATAGACAGTTGCCGAAGGTTGGAATCAAGCCTGGGTCTTTGGCACTATGAGGCAGCGGTGCTAGCCCATGAGCCACGGTGTCACCACTAGACAAGCACATAGTACTTGTTAATTACAGAATGCGTGAAAGGATTCCATTTCATTGAACCATTCGTTTATAACAAACTGGGTTGTCAAAAAGGAGGTGGGTTACATCACTTGTCACACTCTCTTCGCTGGGTGCATTGCTTTTAATTATCAGATGGATGTTGACCTCCACTTCGTTATATTATAGAGAGTTCGAAGTGGGTCAAGTGAATGATATATTGGTATATGGGGCATAGCGGGAAACATGTGTCTGTGTTTGAATAGATTGGTGATTTGAATGAAAAACAGTGCATTAATCCAATGGAGAGATTGCAAAGCTGAGGCACAGAGGAATCAGACACCTGGATAACAAAAAAAACACGTTGCGTGCACATCATAGGGAGGCAATTTAAATTTTCAAACCTTTTGAAAGAGAATACATTCAGGAATAGGGAAGATATCCTACAGTCTTGTAGGGTACGGTGAGACCACATTAGGAGAAGCTGAGGGCCCAATGACATGAAAAGCAGTCCAGAGAAGATTCACTCAACTGATTCCTGTGAGGAGCATTTATCTCTGGAAGAACATTGTCAGACTGGCTTTGGATCAGTTGGTGTTTAGGCAAATGACGCATTGTCCCTTTTCAACCCATAATTTTCTGAGTAGTCTATTCAGATTGAATGCTGAAACAATATTTCAATTTGTGCGAGAGATTTCCAGAAATGGATGGACTCCTGGAAACTGGAGAATATCCCAATGAAGGAGTTGGTGATTGTTTTAACCATCTCAAAGTGTTCTGCGTCTGTGGGAACTTCCCTCCCAGAGAGTGATGAAAAGTAAGACAATGAATATTCTAAGACACAGTCAGACAGTTTATCGGCTATGAATTATGAATTAAAGTTATAGGGCTTAGCCACAATCAGATCATCCATGATCTTATCACATGGCAGACTTGGTTCAAGTTGTCCAATCACTTACTCCTGATCTTAGTTTCTTTGTTGCTATTGCCTTTAGATACTGACAAATAATGAAAGCATTCTCAAGTGCAAAAAGGCTCTCTCTTTCAGAATGATGAGCACAACTTGCAAATGTGATTTTTAATTAGCACTGCGAAAGCACTCGTGGAAGTTTCATGGAGTTACAGAAAGATCAGATGCTTAGGTCAAAGTAAAAGCCTCATTAAAACTGCGTTAGAAATCAGATAGGTTAGAATGGATGCCTTTAACAGAGCAGATTCCTGTCAGTTGTTCTTGTAAGGTGAATTCCGTTAGCAAGACCAACATTTATTGCCAATGTCTAATTTCCATTCACAATATGGTGGTGAACCCCAGTGATCCTCGTGGTGCAGGGACACTAACTGATGTGTTTCAAAGAGAGCCACAGAATTCTAAACAAGTGACAGTGAAGAGACAATGATATTGATTCAAGCCAGGATGCTGTGTAACCTTGGAGATTGTATTCCTCCCCACATGATGCTCACAGCGATGGAAATAGTGGGACAATCTTTTGCTGTTCTTATTTTGGGGAATGTACAGAGTGATGTAGTTAAGGTCATTTCTGAGGGAGCCTGAAGTAGCATTTTGAACACAGAGCTGAACTCTCCTTTTATGTACGCTCTGCCAGCTCTGCATGTTTTATTTATAAACCTTATGAATAATTTAGGATGAAAATGTGTTGCTGAAAAAGCGCAGCAGGTCAGGCAGCATCCAAGGAGCAGGAGAATCGAAGTTTCGGGCATAAGCGCTTCTTCAGGAATGAGGAAAGTGTGCCAAGCAGGCTAAGATAAAAGGTAGGGAGGAGCGACTTGCGGGAGGGACGTTGGAAATGCGATAGGTGGAAGGAGGTTAAGGTGAAGGTGATAGGCCAGAGAGGGGTTGGGGATGGAGAGGTCAGGAAGAAGATTGCAGGTTAGGAAGGTGGTGCTGAGTTCGAGGGTTGGGACTGTGACAAGGTGGGGGGAAGGGAATTGAGGAAACTGGAGAAATCTGAGTTCATCCCTTGTGGTTGGAGGTTTCCTAGGCGGAAGATGAGGCGCTCTTCCTCCAGCCGTTATGTTGCTATGGTCTGGCAATGGAGGAGTCCAAGGATCTGCATGCCCTTGGTGGAGTGGGAGGGGGAGTTGAAGTGTTGAGCCACGGGGTGGTTGGGCTGGTTGGTCCGGGTATCCCAGAGGTATTCTCTGAAACGTTCCTCAAGTAGGCGGCCTGTCTCCCCAATATAGAGGAGGCCATATCGGGTGCAGCGGATGCAGTAAATGATATGTGTGGAGGTGCAGGTGAATTTGTGGCGGATGTGGAAGGATCCCTTGGGGTCTAGCAGTTAGACTTTCTCATTGCGAGGACTAATTCTAAAGTTGCCCAATCTCTAATGGATTGTGCTATGTTAAATTTAAACTGAGGAGTTGTGGGTGGTATTAATTGCACATTTGTCATTATACATTCCCACTTTTGAACTTATGATGGAGGGAAGGACATTGATGAAGCAGCTGGAGATGGCTTGGCCTGGGATATTTCGCTGCAGAACTGGGCCCTTGTAATGCAGTACTTGGAGGTGCATAGTAAAATAGGGCTGAGACAGCATGACTTCGTCAAGGAGGGGTCTCGCTGACAAGTCTGGCAGAATTCTTTCACATGATAATGTGCAAGTTGACAAGGAAGGATGTGATTTGATTGGCTAATTGGGACTCTGCGAAATATGAATCTGCCTTATATTGAATTTTGTTCATCTATTGGTTACAAGTTGCATAAGTAGATGTATGAAAACATTTAAAAATTAAAAAAAACACAAATTCAGCACTAGCTAAATACAATAACGATGGTGGGTCGGGGGATGTGTTATTTCTGCATCATGTGGTAGCTGGAGACATTAACCGTCTCGCTCAGCAATCCTAACCTGCGGTGTGACCAGTTCACTAAATGTGCTATCCACTCCCTCCTCAGCATCGCGGATGCTCCACAGTGAGTCCATCCGCAGCTCCAGAGCCAACATGCGGTCAAACAACAGCTGCAGCTGGACACATTTCTTGCAAGTGTAAGAACACGTGACAGACACGTTCCTAAGGTCCCACATCAAGCAATAGTCACATGCGACGTGTCTGAGGTCCCCTGCCATTGTAAGCTTAACTTTATATGAACTAACTAAAACCATACAATGCACTTAAATAAATGAAAAAGATGGATAAGATATAAAAGCCTTACCTTACAGGATCGTTTTCTTCTGGTTAGTGGAGGGGGGCGTTAGGGAGATATACGTGTAGTATCTCGGTATAACAACAGCCCAGATATAAATTAAGCCCTAACATTCCCAACAGCCCTCGCTTCACTCCTTCTCCTCTCCCCACCGCTCTGGAAAAATGGAGTTCGTTGTCAAGCAGGTTTGGTGGAGGTGATAGATATCAGATCCTGTCATCACTGGACTGATTCAGAGGACTCCTCTTTCCCAGTTAATGAACTCACTCGTAAGTATTTATTGTCAAGTGTGTCCATTTTAAAGAAAAAGTAATTGGCGGAGTTGTGCTGAAATGATATGTACATTTTCATGCGACAAGACTATTCAATGTGCAAATGAGGTTAGAAATAGGATGGTAGTAGAGTTAAATACATGGGCAAAGAACTGGTAGAGGAGGCAGCACTTCCGATATGTGTATCATTGGGATTCCCGAGTCCCTCTCTCAAACAAATCTCTATTATATTAACATAGCAGTGATATATACTCACCCAAGCTCCAAGTTCATCCGTCTTGCCTGTCATACTCCTCACATTATAATCATTGTACTTCAGACTGCCAGGCTCATTCTGTTCAGTAACCTCTGTCTGTTTGCTGTTGGTCTTAGCTGAACTGGGATCAGTCACCAACCCCGCCTCAGTCGTGTACTTGTGGACCTACTGCTCTAGTTCCCACTGTTCCCCCCTCCCCCCAACTAGCTTAAACCCTCCTGTTTGACAACAGCAAACCTGCCTGCCAGGAGATTGCTGCCAGTTCAGGTCCATCCCGTCCTTCTTGCGAACATCCTACCGGCCTGCAAATACCAATGACCCACATATCGGAGATTGCTGCCAATTATAGTCCATCCCGTCCTTCTTGTGTATATCCTTTCGACTCAGGATCTGATGGAATTGGGCTGAAGTGTGTTTATATCAACGCAATGATTATTATGGGTAAGGCAGATGAGCTTACAGCCTGATTCAATACGTGAAACCATGATGTTGCAGCTATTACAGGCATTTAGTTTGGAGAGGGACAGAACTGGGCATTCAACATTCCAGGGTATTGTTGTGTTAGATGAGATATAAAGGAAGGTAAAAGAGGTGGAGGAGCTGTATTACTAATCACGGATCATGTTGCATTTGCACTCAGAAAGGTCGTACTGGAGGACTCATCCACTGAGGCAATATGAGTAGATCACAAAAATAAGATTGATGCAATTACTGTGTTCGGATTATACTATAGTCCGTTCAACAGCCACCGAGACATTGAGAACAAATGTGTGGACCAGTTATGGAAAGGTGTAATAAAAACAGAGTTGTCATAGTGAGTGACTTCAAAATCCCCAATATTAACTGGGACTCCCTGAGAGCAATACTAATGAGCTTGGTCAGTTGACTGACATTTCAGGGGGACAGCATTGTGGAATCATTTTGGAATCTCCTTCAGTTTTAAGACAGCTAAGAACATGGATAAGACAGGACCTTTTGAGAAGCTATGGAATTGGAGTAAGGCAAGTTATGTCAGTATCAGGCAGGAGCTAGAGAGTGTTAATTGGGAGGAGTAGCTATCAGGCAAATCCACATTTTGTATGTGGTAACTGTTTATTAAATCCTGATTGCAATATCATCTGGCGAACGTCCTCTCGACTGTTCGAATTTCAATCTATTTTATTTGAACAGATATTTCGAAGTCTCTGTATACCAAAGAACAGAAAGAGATAATGGATGATTGTGACCTGTGTCATTCACTGAATCAGCTTGTCTCCACAGGCACCTAATGTTTTTATTGTGGGTCAGAGCACCACAGAATTAATAGAGCACAGATGGAAGCCATTCAGTCCTTCGTACATCCACGAGCTCTCCAACTATGCAATCAGAAAGCAGAGAGAATTATTGGAGATAGACAGAGAGAGAGAGAGAATGAGAGAATGAAATAGGAAGAAAGAATGTGAAGGGAGATGAACAGAGAGGAGAGAAAACGGAGTGACAGAGTGAGTGAGAAATGAACGGGTGTGAAATGGGGATATAATTAGATAGATCAGGAGACAGCATGAGGAGACATAGACAGAACATGGAAGTTTTATTTAAACATTTCCCCTCAACCAAAAGCTCTTTGTTTGGGAGCCATACCCTGTGAGCACCATGCGGATACTAGTTGTGATCCCAGATCATTTATCTTCTATAATATCACAGAGTTGAGTGGCTGACAGCTAAACAGAATCCAATAGACCAATTGACTGGCTCCAGAGAGAAGGTGGATTAATTTAAATAGATTGTGCCAAAGGTAGCAGAACTGATAACCCCCTGAGACACTGTGCAAGTGACTGAGCCAGAGAATCTCAGTGAGGGGGATCACTGTCAGAGGGGAAATCAGCAACTCAGCTGTGGGTCAAGGAATAACTGAAAAGGTTTGCACACCACTTCCATGGTTTAGTAATCCACATTTCACTTCATATAGCTCGATATCATAGAACATAGAACATAGAACAATACAGCACAGAACAGGCCCTTCGGCCCACGATGTTGTGCCGAACTTCTATCCTAGATTAAGCACCCATCCATGTACCTATCCAAATGCCGCTTAAAGGTCGCCAATGATTCTGACTCTACCACTCCCATGGGCAGCGCATTCCATGCCCCCACCACTCTCTGGGTAAAGAACCCACGCCTGACATCTCCCCTATACCTTCCACCCTTCACCTTAAATTTATGTCCCCTTGTAACACTCTGTTGTACCCGGGGAAAAAGTTTCTGACTGTCTACTCTATCTATTCCTCTGATCATCTTATAAACCTCTATCAAGTCACCCCTCATCCTTCGCCGTTCCAACGAGAAAAGGCCGAGAACTCTCAACCTATCCTCGTACGACCTACTCTCCATTCCAGGCAACATCCTGGTAAATCTTCTCTGCACCCTCTCCAAAGCTTCCACATCTTTCCTAAAGTGAGGCGACCAGAACTGCACACAGTACTCCAACTGTGGCCTAACCAAAGTCCTGTACAGCTGCAACATCACTTCACGACTCTTGAATTCAATCCCTCTGCTAATGAACGATAATACTCCATAGGCCTTCTTACAAACTCTATCCACCTGAGTGGCAACCTTCAAAGATCTATGTACATAGACCCCAAGATCCCTCTGTTCCTCCACCTGACCAAGAACCCTACCATTAACCCTGTATTCCGCATTCTTATTTGTTCTTCCGAAATGGACAACCTCACACTTGGCAGGGTTGAACTCCATCTGCCACTCCTCAGCCCAGCTCTGCATCATATCTAAGTCCCTCTGCAGCCGACAACAGCCCTCCTCACTGTCCACAACTCCACCTATCTTTGTATCATCTGCAAACTCCACCTATCTTTGTATCATCTGAGTGTATTTTAACAATCTTATCTCTTTGTACATTTCATATTTTGGTTTGTCGAGAAAATCATTTTGTCGCTGTATTTTGTGTTGAATAAATGCATATCATTTCTTGGGAAGAAAGGACCTGTTCTGATGGGACAGCCTTTATCAGATCCATGTTGGGACCAGAGTCCGAATGAATCGCTTAACTAGGGCGATAGACAGAGATGTAAATGGAATAGGAATGGGGGAACAGGAATCAGTTATAGGGGTAATTAGAAACCTGAATTAAAAGAGGAGGTAAGAGTGCAGAATTCAGGATAAATTATTAAAATCTCCATCACAGACAAAAATAGGTCAGAGTATCTAGAAATGATTAACAAACAAACTTCAAGCACACTGGAATACGAATGACAATGAGAGGAGAGATGGTTAATACAGGACTGACAGCGTTATATCTGAATGCATGCAGTATGAGGAATAGGGTAAATGAATTCGTGACCCAGAACGAAATTGGCAGGTATGGCGTGATGGGCATCACGGAGATATAGCTGCAACGGGATCAGGATTGGGAGCTAAATATTCCAGGATATGCACCCTACACAAAAGATACGCTGGTGGGCTGATGAGGTGGGGTTGCCTTATCAGTAAGAAATGAAATTAAATCAATACCAAGAAATAACATAGGGTCAGATGGTGTAGCATCTGTATATGTAAAATTGAGGAAGCACAATGTTAAAGCAACGACAGTTGGTGTCTGAAACAGGCCTCCAAACAGTAGTGAGGAGCTGGGCCATCAGATATATCAGGAGATAGAAAAGATGTGTAGGAAAAGCAAGGTTACAGTGATCATGGGCGATGTCAATGTTCAGGGGGGATGGGAAAATCAGATTGGTAGTGGATTGTAAGAAAAGAAATTTCTGAAATGTCGACAAGATTTTTTTTGAGTAGCTTGTGGTGCAATCCACGAGGGAACAGGCAATACTGGATTTAGTGTTGTGCGAAGAGGCAGACTAGATAAGGGATCTTAAATTGAAGCATGCCGTTGGAAGCAGCGATCATAGCATGGTTGAATTTATACTACAATTTGAGAGGCAGAAGACAGAATCAGAGGCAACAGTACTTCAGCTGAATAAAGGCAACTGCAGAGGCATAAGGGAGAAGTTGGGTAGAATTGACTGGGAGAGTAGCCTTGCAGAAAAGACAGTAGAACAGCAATGGCAGGAGGCTCTAAGAGTAATTTAGGAGACACAGCAGAGATACATTGCAAGGACAAAGAGGCATGGTACAGGGAGAATGAGGCAACCATGGCTGACGCGGGAAGTGAGGGATTGCATCAAAGCAAAGGAAAGAAGTATGTAATGTGGTGAAGGGCAGTGTGAAACCAAAGTATTGGGAAGCTTATAAAGACCAACAGAGGGCAACAAAAATGTTTCAGGAAGGAGAAAATTAAATAAGGAGGTAAGCTAGCCACTTAGATATATAAAGTGCAAAACAGAGGCAAAAGTAGATATTGGAAATGATGCCAGAGTGGTCGTGGTGGGAAACAAAGGAATGGCTGAGGAACTTTGCATCAGTCTTCACAGTGGAAGACACGATTACTTTCCCAAAAAAATCAACAGAGTGAGGGGAAGAACAGAGTATGGTGGTCATCACCAAAGAGAACGGGTTAGAAAACTGAACAGCCAGAATGCAGATAAATAATCTGGACAAGATGGACTACACCCAAGCCTTGTAAGGGAGATAGCTGAAGGTGTAGTGCAAGCGTTAGTTGTGATCTTTCAGGAATGACTAGAATCAGGAAAGGGCAAAGTTGACTGGAAAATCTCTAACGTGACACCCCGTTTAACATGGGAGTAAGGCAGAAGACAGAAAATTACAGACTGATTAACCTAACCTCAGTTGTGGGTAAGATTCTGAAATCCATCATGAAGGATGGAATTTCTGAATACTTGGATGTAGATGCTAAAATAGGGCAGAGTTAGCCTGGTTTCATCAAGGGGCGGTCGTGCCTGACAAACATACTAGAATGTTTTGAGGAAGTACTGAAGAGATTAGGAGAGCCAATGGATATTATCTACCTTCACCTCAAGACGTCCTTTTACAAATTGCTACAATGGAGGTTATAGAGAAAGGGGATCCATGGTGTCACAGGCAACGTGCTAGCATCGATTGAAGCCAGCAGAGAGTAAGGGTAAAATGTGCCATCTCACGATGGCAGTCAGTGACAAGCATTGCCACAAGGCTCAGTGTTGGGAGCACCAAATTTCACCTAATACAGCTAACGATCTAGATGAAGGAACAGAGGGTACTTTGGCTAATTTTTAGTATTAGAATTACTAGAGTGTGGAAACAGGCCTTTTGGCAAAATAAGTCCTACACCAACCCTCCGAAGAGTAATCCAAGCAGACCCATTTTCTGCTGACTAATAACGTAATATCTGGGCAATTTAACATACCCATTTCACCTAATCTGCACATGTTCGGACTGCAGCAGGAAACCAGAACATCCGCAGGGAACCCACGCAGATATGGGGAGAATATACAAACTCCAAACTAGCATTGACCCGAAGTGGGAATCGAACCTGTGTCCCTGGCACTGTACTAACCACTAAGCCACCGTGTCACCAACAGCTTGATGTTCAGACAGTACAAAGATATGAAGAGGGTCAGATAGCATTGAAGAGGTAGTGAGCTTGTGGAAAGTTGCTCCACCAATTCTCCTCAGCTTCCCAAACCTCTGTACATGAACCCCACCCTCCTACCACAACTAGGATAGACCGCCATGGTCCTTAACTTCCACCCCACCAACCTCCAGATAGAATCATCATTCTCCACTATTTCTGCCACCTCCAGTCAGACCCTACCACCAGAGATATATTTCTCTCCCCACCCCTATCATCATTCTGCAGAGACCATTCCCTCCACAACTCCCTCATTAGGTCCACGCCCCAACCCCCCAACCAAGCCATCATCCACTCCCAGCACCTTCCCTTGCCATCCCAAGTTGTGTAAATTGCGCGCCGACATCTTCCCCCTCAACTCCATCAAAGGCCCCAAAGGATCCTTCCACACCCCATAGACATTGTACTTTGTCCATTGTTCCCTGTCTCCTTTACATTGAGGAGACAAGATGTCAACTTTTAGAACGGTTCAGGGAGCATCACTGGGACACACACACACACACACACACACACACACACACACACACACACATACACACAATGACCCTACCACCCTGTGGCCGAAAGCTTAAACTCTCCCTCCCAATCCGACAAAGACATGGCAGTCTTGGGGCTGCTCCACTGCCAAACCCAAGTCTCCGAACACCTGGAGGAACAACATCTCATCTTCCGCCCTGGGACCGTGCAACCACACGGTATCAATGTCAATTTTACCAATTTCCTCATCTCACCTTCTCCACCTTATCTCACATCGAACGCTCCAACTTTGCACTGTCCCTTTGAATTGTCCAATCTCTCCATCTTCCCTGTCCTTCACGATCACAATCCACCTTCGTCGAACTATCGTGTTCCACGCTACCATGCCCCCAGCCTCACCCTCTCCTATTTATCTTTCAGCACCCTTTCGCCCACCCTCCTCAATCCTGACAAAGAGCTTATGTCTGAAACGTCGCACCTCCTGCTCCTCGGATGTTGCCTGACCGGCTGTGCTTTTCTAGCACCACATTTTTGGGCTGTGATCTCTTGCATCTGCAGTCTTCACCTTCGCCTGCACAAGGATGTGGGCAGTTTGGGAGATTGGGTAAAGAACTGGTCAATAGAGTACAGTGTGCAAAAGTGTGTGGTCGTGCTCTTTGCCAGAAAGACAAGAGGCATGGACTATTTTCAATATTAAGAGTAAAATCAGAAGTCTGAAGTGCAGAGACTTGGGAGTTCTAGTTCAGGAGTCTCTCAAGGTCGACTTGCAGGCTGTCAGTAGTAAGGAAAGCAAATACAGTGAAGCTATTCATTTCAAAAGGATTTGAATATAAAAGCAGTGATATACTTCTGAGGCTGTATAAGGCTCTGGTCATACTACATTTGGAGCATTGTGTGCAGTTTTGGGCCCCGTATCTCAGGAAGGATGTACTGACACTGCAGGATATTCAGAGAAGATTCATAGGAATGGTTTTCGAATGAAAAGCTTAACATATATGTAACATTTGAGCACTCTGGGGCAGTATCTGATGGAGTTTAGAATTATCTGGGGCATCTAATTGAAACTTACCAAATACTGAATGACGTGGACAGACAAGATGTTGGAAAGATGTTTCTATTGATAGGAGAGACTAGGACTCGAGATCCCAGCATAAAGGGAAGACTTTTTAGAACACAGATAAATAGAAACTTCTTCAGCCAGAGAGTCGGGGATCTTTGGAATTCACGGCCACAGAAGCTGGAGATACCAGGTCATTATGTATATTTAAGACTGAGCTCGATAGGTTCTTGATTGTCAAGGAGACCAAGGGTTATGGGGAGAAAGCGGGAGAGTGATGTTGAGAAGCTTAACAGATATTATCAAATGGCGGAGCAGACTCAATGGGCAGAAAGGCCACAGTTTTGCTCCTATGTCTTCTGGCCTTAATGTTAATGTTGGCTGTCCTCATCCCTTACTATAGCTGCATCATGATTCTGATCTAATGATTTCTAAAGAGGCACGTTCCAATACTGATGACTGGCAATATCATTATTTCCCCCTCCAGTGGCAGCAGCCATTTCCTCCAATTCTCTCTGATTTCTGTCTCCTCCCCAATGTCATAATCACACAGTAATTGAAGTCTAATAAATGATACTTTATCAGAGTTCATTGACATCAATAACATCAACAGCATGACCCTTACTTGCCCCTTCTCATCCTCAAATAACAATCTGAATTGTATTTGTAATGTACAATTCTCTGTTAACATATCCATGCAGTTTGCCTGTTATAATCCATGTTTTCTTAAGCACATTTTCCCATCAGATTTTGGGCTATAAAACATAATTCATCAATATAATCACTGATCAATAATTTCAGGCTATAATTTCCATTGATAAATGGAAAAACTCGTTTATGTTCCAACAATTCTCTGTCATTGCTCTCATATCCAACGCAGATTTAATTATTACACACAAACAATCTACCATCTCCAACATCCCTTCCCTCAGTCACTCCAACATATCCCAAGCGGACTGTGAAAATTCTAAACGTTATTTTGAATTTTAATAAAATTAATATTGAATTGAAAGGGTTTAACTGGAGCTAATTGTTCACCGACTGTGATTATTGTCAATCTCTGTGGAATCTAATTATCCCAGTGGAGGGTTTCCATCGTTAAACGATAAATGGGCTCTGTCAATGTATTATCCCATAGTGTGAGAGGGTGTATCACCGACAGCACTAACAGGGATCAGCAGCTCCAAAGGGAAGGGAGGAGAGATCAGAATGTGAGAACATTACACTCGAATGTTCCAACAATGGATCAGAATCTGTGAACATTAGACTGGAATGTTCCAACAAGGAACAGGAGTTTATCCTTGGGTCTTTACTTTCTTTCTCAGCCTTGGATATCATTAGCATGGCGGATCCAGGAAATCCTTTGGATTATTCAAGGCGGTTACTATCCCATCCTCACTATAGTTGGTATTCCAAGTAAGTCATTCTCTTTGAATGTTAAACTGGGTTGAACTGAATTTCTGCTCATGATATTAGGAAATGGCAATCAATGTCTTCAGTTCTAATCAAAAATTCCTTTCCTTATAAAATATATAAAGCAAATTACTATTTACAAATTACTCACTGATATGCGAGAAGGAAGTCAAACTCCATAATCCTTTCTGTCCTGCACAAATTTACATTTCCATATCCTCCCTACCCACCCATCCTGTCCAATACCACCATTATGATATCCCAGTCGTCTCCTCAGCCTCAGTGCAATTCCTGAATGAACCATCGTTTGTGTTTTTGTTAAATCCGATACAGCTCTTTCTTCAAATCTCTTCAAACCACGTGTCCACTACAAAATAATTGCATTTGAGATGTTTAACTTGTTCTCTGCACAGAATCTGTCAGATGTAAGACAGTGTATAGTGCTCATGTCAATGACGCTTAACCTACTGCCATCGAATAATAATCCAGTGACATCTCATGAAAGAAATTGATATAATTAAAATTAACCCATTATCATTTGTGAGAAAAAGCCCATCTGCCTGCCTCATGTCCTTATGAGAAGACAATGGGTCATCCTTGCCTGGACAGGTCTCAGTGTGACTGCAATCCCATAATAATGTAGTTTACTCTTTACTGTCCTGTGGAACAGCTGAACCAGCCACCCAGTTTCAGATCGGTATAACATGCTGGCCTGACCAGGGCTGCCCACATCCCGTGAGGCAACAACAAAGGAAAGATAGCTCCTCCCTCTGCCTGTTTACCATATTCCGACAGCTCATTTACATTGGGGGAGGTGACCATTCCTTGTTTTAGGTGTATTCTATATCTTTGAAGTTCTTCACAAGAGTGATGTTCATCTCCATCTCTGGTGTTGGCTGTATTGATGTTGATGTACAGACGTAAGGAACTTGTAAATTTCACGTCAGTCTCAGGGCATAGAGAAGGAATGGCTTTTTATCACCACAGGAAAGAAACAGAGACGGCAAAGTGAGGGAAGGGAATTATTATGATCATCCCTGAGAGTGTTGTTGAGGCAGTATTTAGGGTATTTTGGGGCAGATTTTCTCTCCTTTATAGGGAATGATCTTCTCGTCACAGAGAGAGTGTGAAAGAGTGTCAACAGACTAATCACTGGGATCATGGTACCATGAGGAGTGAGTGAAGATTAATCTGTAGCGCTGTGAGAGAATAAGAGGTGATTGCATTGAAACTTGAGGGGAATGGACAATCACTCATTATGTTCTAAACAGACACTAAGAACGTGATAAATTCCATTGTTTGTTTTATTTTACGCGGGTTATAATTCTCGATAGTTTAAGTGCCTCTGAGAACGTTTCTCCTACTTCAGCCCCACTCTCCATGTCGATTGACAGGGACAGGTTCAGGGTTTGCATACAGTCTCTGACATTAATATAGTACATTCGGTATGTGCGATTCTGCACAGAACGTCATGTTATCCACAATCCCGACAGCAGCCAAAATACCTTCACTCTAAAACAGTTAACTATTCCCAACAGCTTCTGTCCTGGATGTAGAACATGGGTCTGTCTTCTCGGAGGGGGAAGATGTCTCCTTGAGACTTCGCACAAAATATTTGGCTTCTCTCCTCACTGCCAGGAAACTGTGTTAAAATGGCACACGTTCCACATGCAATGGGGCTACGAGGAACACCATGGAGCCGTCTCTGAGTGCAGTCTCTGCTCCTTTTGTTTGTCACGTTGGAGCATCAATTACATCCTCCTTTTTCTGCATAAGCCCTTGAGGGGATGAATGTTCTCGTCCAGGTCGCATGGAACACGCTCAAGGGTCTGATTGGACTTTTCACGTTCCGGTTTAGCAGTTACATGCACTGACGAGACTGCTTCTTTTCTTGTGGAACAGGCAGAAGGGTTGAATGGTTTGTCCCTCTTCTTGTTCACTCGTTTCGATAGCCTGAATTACTTCCTCATATCCGGGTGCAACCACATTGAGATGCTGAATGAGCTCCCCTTTTAACTGTGGAAATGTGCAGTATCTGGCCGTGCTGTATCATGAATGTTACCGACACTTTAACAGCACAAGCCTGAATGTTGTCCGGGTCTTGCTGCATATGGACGCAGACTGGTTCAGGAGCTGACAGTGTCCAAAATGTTCTGAATATTGTCTGATCTTCAGTGACCATCACAACTTCTGATCTTATGGTGGTGGAAAGGATTGATGCAGCAGCTGGAGCTGTTTGTGTTAAGGAAGCTCCCCTGAGGATGTCTTGAAGTGATGCCCTGGAACTGAAAGAATTCATGTCCACAAACCACGCATATCTTCCATTGTGCTATGGATGACCCCAACCAGAAGAGATATTGTGGCTGATGCCCACTAAATTTAATTTAGTCAGCGTTCCTTGATACCATACTGAGTCAACTCCGGCCATCACATCAGGGTCTGCCACTCTTAGCTGGGCTCCTGTGTTCACCTCTTTTGAACTCATCAATAGGTTATTGTGTCTGTGTGGGGAGTGTTTTCTTCTCACAGAGGGTAATGCATGTCAGGAACTATCTGGATGAGAGAGTTCGGGGATCTAGATCACTGAAAGTAGTTACAGTGGACGTAGATTGGTTTTTGCCCACTATCATTTTGTTGAAGGGTCTGATGAATTGGGAATTGAATGGAATTGCTACCAACAGTGGATCAGCCATCATGGTATACAATGGCACAGCAGGATTGACTGGCCGAATTACCTCATCCTGTTCCTTATGTAATGATATCTTTTATCTGGAAAGTTAATGGTTGTAATTTTCCTGAATGTTGCAGTCGGAGAGCGCAAATTACTTTGTGTATCATCTCTGAGTGATGTCTGTGGGCTGTATTCAATCTGGGATGTAATCTGGGTCCACGACATGACCAACAAGTGAACCGCAGGTTGCAGAACGGAAACACTCTGTAAAGAGACCAGAGGCGTCTTTCAAACCCAGCTTGTATTACCCAATAACATTTTCCAACCCACACCATACTGTGTGTGTCTGTCTGGAGGAACTGAATGATATCCTATGTTACTGTGAACCAGGTATTTGGTGCAAGTGGCCTCCACCTGCTCCTGTGCGGGGCTGAATAGAACATTGGAACATTTGAGTGAGGAGCAGGAGTGGGTCATGAACCACTTTGCCACTGCTGTACCAGGTACTAAGTTCGTAGCTGATCTGGTTGTGGTCTTAAAAGCACTTTTCTGTATGCACCATTTCCATTCATTCATTTCTCTGTTCAATACAAACACCTAGACATCACATACTTCTGGGAAAGGGAATTCCCACTTTTACAGCTCTTTCATAATTTCTCATTCGTGTTCCAACCAATGTTACAGGGTCACTGATTCCTTTTGCAGTCACACCCCTCCACTGGTTACAAGAAATTTCAAAGTTTAGTGATAAGGCCAATGATATAAGCGTCAGCCTGGCTCACCTTCTAGAGAAATGCGACAAACACACAAACGTGCCGATACATGCACACATGAACATACACATTTTAAGACAAAAAAAAAGAAAGCTTTCCAGAGTTCTTTAATAGCTGAACTCTTAACAAATGGAAAGATGACAGAATGTCCCAAATGTTATTTGGTCCTCTGAAGTTCTTCTGCTCACACAAGCTGCTTGTAATGGGCTATCTCCCCGGAACAGTTGGATGTGGTTCAATTCACTTTACGTCAGATAGTGGAAAGATGCCAAAGAATCTTTCATCAGGAAACCTACGCGATTGGTAAAGATGACGCAGGATTTTTTTTTCTCTTGTCAGGTGGAAGAAAATGAGAGAGGGGGGCACGAGGCTGCTGCTTCTGTGGCAGGTAACATTTTTATCCCTCCCTGTGTTAAACTATGCAATAATGCCAACTGAACACCAAAAAGGACCACGTGTGATTTCCTTGAAAATTCTCTGCAATGGATGAAAAGATCCTATATACAAATGCATCATTACTGCTGTTGTACACAGTGCCTTTTCTGAGCAAAAAAAAAACAAAATCCCAGCTGCATAACTTCATGGCATGTTTACATGTGTCTGAATAATTTTAAGGAATAGGTTGATGTCTTCATTATATCTGCGTTAAAATCAATGTTACGACAGAGTGTGAAGCCCTTCTGCTAATTTAAACCAGACACACAGAAAAAAATCACCTCGCCTCATAGTCTGTAAAAGTGTGAGTGACAAAAAAACGACCAAATCCCACTATCTATCGAAAGCAATAATAGTTTATTCTTTAACACCAAGAAAAAAAAGAGAACATTAAACGACTTTCTACAATGTACTCATCCTGGTCTGATCACTTTATCTTCTTCCCACTCTACAGCAGTGTACTGATCCAATAAAACCACCCAATTAAGATTTACAAAAAAGAATTGAACTTCAAAACCCCCAGCGAGTTATGTCGATTTTCCTGTGAATCTTCATCTGTAGGTTTTCCTGTGTCTTTTCTTCGGTCTTCAACTGCACAGATTTCATAGAAACAGGTACCTTTCAAAGAGAGATTCTGCAGGCAGTCTGCATTTATTACTGCTTTTTGCCGCCCTGGCTAACTGTTCAAAATGCCCGATTTTATACCACAAAACACCAGAATGTCTCATTTGTTTTATAGCATTAAAATTCAAATTCGCTTGGATTTTGGTTTCTTGGGGCGTAAGTTAAACTGATCGGCCTAAATCGAATTTGTTGTATATCATAGCACTCAGCCCAACTGTTTCTTTCACTCAAATGTTACTTTTAAAAAAAAATTCAGCACGCTCTGTGTTTGTTAAGTCCTTGCCAACTTTTACTCTCTTTAAAAGGTGCAGTACACGCCTAAGCATTTTTATCAATCAACACATTTTATTCTTGACACTTACTCTGTAGTTTCAAACACCCTAACAAGATAAAATATGTAGCCAGCTAATATTTTCACAAAATCGTGTATGGTTCAAAAAGATTTCGCATCCAATACCTAAACTGGTAATGCTTTTTATCAAAATGCCTCCCAGGAACGTGTGTACAGGGAGAAGGAGAGGCATGTTTCGGGCACATTCCTGATGAAGAGCTTATGCCCGAAATATTGACTTTCCTGCTCCTCGGATGCTGCCTGTCCTGCTGTGCTTTTCCATGGCAACACTTATCGACTCTGACCTCCAGCATCTGCAGTCTCGCTGTCCAGATGCAGTAAAACATTGCTACAATTAAACCCTACACCCTTTCCCAGAAACAACATCATTTCATACCACTTGCTACATCTGCAGACTAACTTAATGGATCAGAGCAGAAGTTGCCCATTCGGCTGCACCATTCAGAATGCTCAGGGCTGATCTTAATGTTCTGACCATCTTCTGGTCTGTTCCCAATAAACATTGACCCTCCTGTCCAGGAAAGATCATTCGAGATCAGCCTTGAGCTTAAAAAACCGCGTCTTTACTGCTCCCTGAGGAAAAGGGCACCACAGATAGCATAACACGAAAGGGAAAGGAGCGTCCTTATTTCATTGCAGGACCCATTATTTTAAAACTGTTTTAAACTAACATCAAATTTCCACCTTTTTTGAAACATAAAGACAGAATAATTAGGAATAGACATAGACTATACAGCCCTCTAAACCTGTCCAACATTACCACTGACTCTTTCCAATCAAATATGTATTAAACTCATTCTCCGCTCCTGTCCCAGGAAGATAATACCAGATCGCATAACACCACACGAGCATTAAAAAAAGGAGCAGAATTAGGCAATTCGGCCCATCGAAGCTGAATGTCATTTAATATTGGCTTAGAGGTTTCTGAACATCATTCTAGTGACTTCTCTCGGTAACCCTTGGTACCCTTATTCATCAAAAACCTATCTCGCTCTGGCTTATAGACACAAGTGCCTGCGTTTCTGTGTATCTGCATGCGTGCATGTGTGTTTGTTCATGTGTTTGTGTGTCTGTGTATTTGTGTGTATACATTTGTTCTTCCGTGTATTTGCCTCTGCGTTTTATCTGTTTAAGTCTGTTTGTGTGTGACTGCGTATGTCTCTGTATGCCTCTACATGTGTGCGGGTCCATTTCGTTGCATGTGCTGTGAGTATTAGTATATTGTGGTGTTTACGTATGTCTCTCAGTATTTCTGTGTCTGCATCTTTCTGCAATGAAATATTTGTTGTTTTGGGAGGGAAAGAAGTAGCGGAAAAGACAGAGCGGTTAAAGTGAGAATTGCCCTCCATAAAACATTGCTTCTTACTCAGTTGGTAGGAGGTGGATATTACAGAATCTCCATACGATTCACTCGGTGGTCTCTTGCTCGTACAAGGGTCCTACCAACATGGTGGGGAGAGGGAAGGGGGGAAAGCAAACGGATATTGGACACTCCATCACCCGGCTTGGCCCTTTCTGTCTTGTTCTAGGCTGTTTTTCCTGGAATGGGAGAAAGGGAAGTGAGGAATGAGCTGTTCGGACTGTTGTAGGTGGTGGTGGGGAGAGAGGGTTCCTGATTGGTGAGGTGTCTGGACGGAGTCAGTCCACAGTGCAGAATCCATAAGGTGTTATTGGTGTGGGTGTATTGCATGGGCGACAGACAAAATGATGGAAGGAAGGTGCTGAATTCAACAGTGAGATTGGAAGTACATGAACTTTATTTGGAGATAAATCGTAAGCCTTGTTCGGGGGTAGGTGCGATAACAGATATACAGTGAGTGTGAGGGAACAGAGAGAATACGGTTATACTTATCCTGGTAGAACGAGGATATAGAACGTCCTGGACAGTTCTTCAGATCATCTCAGCGTCGAGGTGAGCCTCAATGAACGTCTTCTCTAAGTATGTCACGAATAATGCTACCGACCCTGTCCCGCAGATCCCACAGAATCGGTTTGGGAGGATCTTAGCAATAAGAAACAAGCATTGGTGTGTTCTGCCGTGCAAATTTTGGATATCTTATGCTGTGGAAAATTGGTATTGTTGGTGCTGCAGTAATATTGAATTATCTCACGTTACATCTAAACTGCATAAACTAAGTGACTGCTAATGCTGTGAAAAATAAATTACAGAAGTGTGTATCAGGCAGCTGGAAGAGTGTGTTGTAATCCAAACTAGAGACAAGGTTACTTTGGATTTGGTGATGTGTGCTCAGAAGGACTAATTAATGATCTTGTTCTCAGGAAATGTGAAATTAATATGTTGCATTTTACACGGCATCTGCATATAATATCGAATGTTGAAGATGATTGTCAAACATCAGGGAAGCCTGCAGGGTGGAGGGTCAAGTTCGCTCCAGTGAATTGGGAAAATACAATATGACATTCACTGGGAGACAAGCAATGGTTGTGAGAGTCATAGAGTCCTAAAGCTCAAAGGCAGACCCTTTGGTCCAATCTGGCCCATTCCGACCAAAATGTGCATTCAGACTAACCCCATCTTCCTGCCATTCACCCGTAACCTTCTAATCCTTTCCTATACATTAAACTTTTGGTTGAGACTTTGACACACGATGAAGCACAGTAAAAAACAGGCACTTTGTTCACTTGTGAACTTGCTGTTGTTTCAGTAGGTTGGATTTCACATAAAATCTCCTCCCACACCAGTGCAGGTGAACAGCCTCTCCCCACAGTGAGATGGCGCGTGCACAGAGAGACCAATTAACCACTTTAATCCAGGCCCAGTTTGGGAGCAAATGAAGTTTCTCATCAGTGTCAACATATTGATGTGTCAACAGATTCTCAGAGATTTTAAGCCGCTTCCCACGTTCAGGGCATTGAAAAGACATTTCCGCTATGCAGACTTGCTGTTGTTATAACAACGTAGTGGATCAAGTGAATTCTCACCCAGGAAGCAAGTAGCCATGTTAATCCCATTAACACCGATTTTCTTGCTGGAGCTATGCTGCACTGCACAGCAAACATACGCCATGATGGTCCTTACACATCATAAGAGAAGGATTGGTTCAGGAGATTGGTTAAACCAGATCAGTTGTTATTGTGCGAATTTTATTGGAATGATCACAGATGTGCTGTCACTTTCAACTTTTTTAAGTATCTGTGACGGTAAGTAGACCCTGTTTTTTTGATGTGAAAGGCTCTTTTCCTCACGGATCATTGGCGAAGGCATCCAGTGACAGGTGTCAGAATTTGGGACCATGGGTACGACAGGCACAAAAAAATGAAAGATTGTATCTTCAGGGTCCATGTGGGTATATGCTTCAATGCAGTTATAAGGACGTATCGGAAGAAACTAAATTGGCTAACTCAGGCAGACAGGGCAGTCCAGGTAATCCCCAGCAGGACTGTCGTCTGGCGTTTACCTATGGTAGATGTCTCGGACCCAAGATTAAGAAGGGTCCCAACTGATTTCAGGACAAAAGGCAAACACGATGTGGGGCTCATACGAATCCTTAAGAATAACCCCGAAGTCTGAGTATCGTCCTTGCAAAGCAAAAGAGCCGTTAAAACCCGAGGCTGTACAAGGAATTACTCCAGTCTTTGAATCTCTCTTATAGGCTGGAGTGATAATCCCCCGTGATAATCCCCATTTTTTTTCGTTCATAAAGGCAAACATTCCAGGTGAATCGGGGGAATGGAGGTTTGTTCATGATCTACAGGTTATCAAGAACGCTGTTGTTCCTCAGACCCCAAATGTACCCAACCCCAATATTATTAGATTAGATTAGATTACTTACAGTGTGGAAACAGGCCCTTCGGCCCAACAAGTCCACACCGCCCCACCGAAGTGCAACCCACGCGTACACCTACATCTACCCCTTACCTAACACTACGGGCAATTTAGTATGGCAAATTCACCTGACCTGCACATATTTGGAGTGTGGGAGGAAACCGGAGCACCCGGAGGAAACCCACGCAGACACGGGGAGGATGTGCAAACTCCACACAGAGAGTCACCTGAGGCAGGAATTGAACCCGGGTCTTTGGCGCTGTGAGGCAGCAGTGCTAACCACTGGCTCAAATTCCACCGGATGTAAATGGCTCTCTATTGTGGATTTAGCAAATGTCTTGTTTTGTGTACTGTTACACGCCGACATTCAATTCTAGTTCACCTTTCCATTCAAAGGCAAATAGTACACTTTCACGTGACATTTTCAAGATTACTGTGAGTCCTCACCATAATTAACGAGGCTCTACACAGGAGTATGGAGACTCTTGTTTTAACCGGGGGGGGTGGGGGGGTGGGGGGGTGGTCAGCGCTTCTGCAGTATGTAAACGAATGCTTAATCACAGCATCAACAGAGAAACAATGTGAGAAAGGAAGGCTTGCGATGCTCTGCCATCTAGTCTCGCTAAACTACAACTTATGGAACAACAGTTGAAGTTCTTAGGTCACTTAATATCTGAACAAGGAAAGGCCATTGGTCAAGACAGAGTTCAAGCAAACCAGCAAAATTCAAAGCTTCACATGAAGAAACAATTGTTATCCTTTTTGGTCTGTGATCCTACTTAGAATGTTTAACCCGCATTATGCAAACCTTTAGGCGCCTAAAAGTGACATAGTTCATGGTTCAGGTTTGCAGAGCTAGAGTCCGTTGTAGTGACCCCTGAGGCCTAGAGTGCCTTTGTTGAATTGAAATGGCACTCCAAACTACACCAACACTGGGATTCCAAATCCAAACAAGCCTTTTGTACAAACAGTGGATGAGAAGCGTGCCTGCATGACATTTGTGCTGATGCAGAATTATGTGTGGAAAATTGAGGCCAGTAGCTTATTTTTCACCTCAACCTAGATCCCGTAACGGCAGGATTGCATAAATACCTCCGTGTCCTGCCTGCATTTGAAATGGCTGTTGTAGATTCCAGGGACATAGTCGGCTTTGTTGAATTAAACCGACTGGTCCCACATGCAGTATCCTTACTGCTTTCTGAGCAAAACACAGCACACATGTCGGCTGCACGTTGGTTCACATACAATGCTATGCTATTGGAGAAGCCTAACATGACAATAAAGCGATGTAACATCCTTAATGCTGCTTGTCTTGTCCCCACAGAAGGAGACGGAGGCCCACATGATTGTGTCGCTGTAATTAATGACATTTGAAGCCCGTGACCAGACGTGTAGGATTCACCAATTTAGAATCTGGATACGGCGTATTATTGTGGATAGCTCAGCATTCAGAAGCAAAGAGATAGGCCAGTGTCTGGTATGTTGTAGCAACTACCCACGAGGTAGTCCAAGCGGGATCACTTCCTTCTCATCTGTCAGTGCAAGCAGCAGAGCTGATTGCCTTGATTGAGGCATGTAAATTGGCTGATGGAAGAACAGTGAATATTTACATCGACAGCAGATATGCATTCGGGGTTGTACATAATTTTGGATCCCTGTGGAAAAACAAGGGTTTCTTGACCTCCACTGGAAAGCCAATCACATACCATGGCCTGATCTCTGACCTCCTGAAAGCAGTCTGATTGCCAAAATCAATCACTGTATGTACACGTGAAGCCCACAGGAAAAATTATGATTCAATTTCTCAAGGCAATGAATATGTAGACTGAGCGGCAAGGACGGCAGCCAATCAGCCGCCAAGTGATGAGTTTGACATGTGTATTTCAAATATTTATAAACTAAAGCAGACTTAGAGGAGTTACAGTCTCAGGCCACATCGAAGGAGAAGCGTGAATGGACAAGGGCAGGGTGCAGAATGAGGGAATGGGTGTGGTGTGGCCCCAGTGGGAAACCCTGTCTACCACGATCTTTATTCCCTTTCTATGCGAAAGTAACACACGGTAAGGACCATGTGTCAAAAGTAGGGATGTACGACAATATTTCAGCACGCTGGTACAGAAAGGGATTTACTCATTACTCATTAAAAAAATGTGAATAATGTGTTATCTGTGCCACTAATAATGTGGGGAGGGGAATACAAATGAATCAGGCCGAACACTCCCAATCCCAAAGACCCTTTGAACATTTACAGATGGATTTTATTGAACTAACACCCAGCGAAGGGAAAAGCAATGTCTGGTAATAGTTGATGTTTTCCCAAGGGTTGGAAGTGCTCCCACGTCTAGACAGGATGCCAGTGCAGTAGCCAAGGCTTTGCTAACTGAAATAATTCCGAGATGGGGCATCCCTGAAAGGCTAAGCAGCGACAATGGAAAGCCATTTATAAATATTGCCCGACAGCAGATCAGTGATTACTTGGGAATAAAGGTGAGGCAACATTGTGCCTACCACCCAGCGAGCGGTGGGGCAGTGGAAAGAGAGAAAACTATCCTTAAAAATAAATTGGCAAAATGTTGTGAGGAACTAGAGGTGACATGGACAAAGGCATTTCCAATTGTGCTAATGTATATGATGGAGAGGAAGAATAAATATTAGGACGTTTGAGATTTTGTTTGAAAGGTGGCCCAATACAGGAATTGGCCAAGACCGATTGTAAAACAGATATCAGACCGCTGTGAGGACGAGATATTATGTTACGGTATAAAACTCTCCACACTTCTGTCTCAAATACAGAAACAAAAGAAGGGCAGCACTACCCCAATCAGCAGAAGGGAAGATGCACAATCTAGAACCTGAAGACTGGATAGTGGTGAAAGACTTCAGGAGCAAAAGCATGAAGGTGAAGAGCTGGCTGGGACCGTTCCAAGGGCTCCCTACAACACAGACAGCTGTTAAGATCGCCGAAAGAGCCACGTTGATACACGCCAGCTGTTACAAACGTGTAGCTGACCTTGAGGAGACATCGGCCAACACCGGATCCAAAAAAGTTTAAGTAATGATTAGAAGACTCATAGAAATATGGGGCTGCATGGCAGGACGAGTCATGAAGGAGGGGTGTCTGGGATACAACAGCAGACGGTAATCTTAACCAAGGATGTCAAGTTGACCTTTACATGCCACCCATGCCCGTTTGGTAACCAGGGCGACTATAAAAAAGGCAATAAATATTTACACAGAGATCCTTGTGTACCCAGTTACTGGCACTCAGTAATATCCACCACGGATACAGGAACATCTGACACGGGATATCGGTTTCCTGTTATCAAAGAAGGAGGTGCCATGGCAAGGGTAATAATAATCAAGATTCAGAAGAGCGATGAGGAAACCTGGTGGTGTGGAATAGATAGACCCTTCTCCGGTATCTATACACAGTTGAATGTAGTGGTACAGCGTCGCACCCACCCCACCCGAGATGCAGTGCAGAAGGTCCTCCAAGAAATAGTAGCTCCTGGACTCGAAAAGATGAATGTCCAATGACCCGCACTGCAGATGGGCGGAAAGGCCTTTTCCAAGCTGACAGAAATGGAAGAAATAAATAAACTGAATGCTAATCACTTCTACTAACCTGACGGGCACTGAGATGTATCCCAACTCTATATTGAACATTGAGATTGCGAAGTGTGAACAACATGTTCAATATAACAATGATGCGTATATGTCAATGCCTACCTCTATGTTATATGTGGAAGGTACACCACTTACCTTTTTGGTAGATACATGGCCAGCATATTCACTCCTCAAATCAAGACAGTTCAGAGAGTTGACGCCAATAAAGATGAGGGGAATGTTCCTGAACTCAATGGAGGCATCGGGCATCGTGATATGGGAGAGTTTTACCGCACCCATATTGTGTGAAATCAGTAATGTGTATCCATTCTAATTCTCAATTTTGTTTGCGGAATTCTGTCCTTTACATTTGATGGCTTAGGATCTCATAGTGAGACTGGGGTTGTATTTGCTCAGTACTCCGACGGGCTTGCAGGTAATTCAAAGGGAAGATTCACAAGTGTAAACTGTAAAATACAACCCACCACCCCTGGTGTATGTCTATGAGTGGCTATGAAGCCAGAGAGCAATGAGTTCAGTGAGCAATTCACTCGCCCTGGAAGGAGGTAACCATGATAATCCTATTAACACCGATTTTTATGCGGGAATATGCTGCACTGTACAGCACACATACACCACGATATCCCTGAGGAACCATAAGAGAAGTACTGGTTCATGAGATTGGTTAAACCAGGTCAGTTGTTATTGTGCGAATTTTATTGAAGAGATGACAGATGTGCAGTCAGTGTGAACGTATGTAAAGTACCTGCGATGGCAAGTAAGCTCTATATTTTTGATGTGTCACTGGCGAAGGTGTCCAGTGACTGGTGGCATGATTTGGGGCCATAGGGATAAAAGGCATAAAGAACGAAAAGTTGGGTGTTCTGGGACGATGTCGGTATGTGGTTCAATGCAGATGTGTCGACATATAGGAAGAAATTATTTTGTCTAACTCAGGCAATAGAACAGTGTAGGTAACCCCCTCTAGCCCTGAAGAGCCTAGAAGGCTGGCCTGGCGTTTCCCTAAGATAAACTTCTCAGACCCAAAATTAATAACGGTCCCTACTGAATTATGGGTAAAAGGCAAACATGATGTGGGTCATATACGAGGTTGTGAACCAATACAAGTAACCCCGAAGTCGGAATATCGTCCTTGCAGGGCACAATGCCCGTGAAAACCCGAGGCCATGGACGTAGTTACTCCAGTCTTTCAGTCCTTTTCAAAGACTAGAGAGATAATCCCCTGTGTATACTCACCGGTGAGAACTCCTATTTTCTGATCAAAAAGGCAAAAATTCCAAGTGAACTGGAGGAATGGAGGTTTGTACAAGACCTGCAGGCAGTCAATAACAGTGTTGTCCCGCGTGCATCAAATGTTCCCAAACCCTATACTGTATTAGTTCAATTTCCACCGGACAGTAAATGGTTCCCTGCTGTGGATTTAGCAAATACATTCTTTAGGGGAATGGTGCATCCAGATAGTCAATTCTGGTTTGCTTTTTCATTCAAAGGGAAATCTTATGAGTTCACACGACTTTGTCAATGTTACTGTGAGTCATCCACCATATATAATGAGGCTCTATGTCGGAGTCTGGAGACTCTTGTTTTAACCCCTGGGTCTGCACTTCTGCAATCTGTAGACGATTGCTTAATAGTAGCACCAACACAGGAACAATCTGAGAATGATTCCCTTGCGTTGCACGAGGGAAGGGCATAAACCCAGTCTCGTAAAGCTTCAATTTATGCAACAACAGGTGAAGTTCTCCAATCACTTAATATCTGAACAAGGGAAGACCATTGGTCAAGACAGAGTGCAAGTAATTCAGCAAATTCCAAGGCCTCACATGAGGAAACAATTGCTATCCTTTTTGGGCATACGCTCATACTGAAGAACGTTTATCTCACATTACACAAATCTTGAGGCGCACTGAAGTGACATGGCCCATGGAAAAGGGTAGCAGAACCAAGGTCCGTTGCAATGGATCCCAGCGGCCGAGTTGAATTGAAAAAGACATTTCAAAGTATACCTACACTGTGGATTCCGAATCCAATCAAGCCTTCTGTCAAATGGTAGATGCAAAATATGGCTGCATGACATCTGTGTTGTTGCAGGATCATGGGGGAAAATTCAGGCTGGCAGCTTATTTTTCGGCTCAGCTCGACCGCGTAGCAGCACGATTGCGGAAATGCCTGCAAGCTGTGGTTGTGATATAATCGGCTATGGCGACTTAACCAAACTGATCGCACATGCAGTATCCTTACTGCTTTCCGAGCAAAAGACAGCACATACGTCGGCAGCACGTTGACTCAGATACAATACTGTGTTCTTGGAGAAGCCTACCATTGCAATAAAATGATGTGACGTCCTTAATGCTGCTCGTCCTCTCACTAGAGAAGGAGACGGAGACCCACATGATTGTATCGCTGTAATTAATGAAATTTGCTGCCTAGACAAGACTTGCAGAATTCACCACTTCAGAATCCAAATATGGCGTTTTTCTTTTGTGGATGGGTCAGCATTCAGGAGCAAGGAGATAGGCCAGAATTGTATTGGGGATGCTGTAGTAACTACCCATGAGGTATTCAAAGCGGGATCACTCCCTTCTCAACTGTCAGCGCAAGCAGCGGAGCTGGTTGCATTGACTGAGTCATGTAAATTGGCTCAGGGACAGACAGCGAATATTTAACAGATACCAGATACGCATTCGGAGTTGCACATGATTTTGGAACCCTGTGGAAATACAGGGACTTCTTGACCTTCACTGGAAAGCCCATCACACACCGTGATCAGATTTCTGACTTCTTGGAAGCGGTCCTATTGCCTAAATCAATCGCTGTGTGTAAATATGAAGCCCACACGAAAAATAACGATTCCGTTTCTCAAGGAAATGCAAGGGCAGACTCAGCGGCAAGGACGGCAGCCCAGCAGCCGGATAAATGATCAGTTTGACATGGGAATGACAAAATTCTTTACCCCAACAGCAGAAGTACGGGAGTCACAGTCGAAGTCCAGGCTTGAAGACACGTTTGAGTGGGAAAAAGCAGAGTGCAGTTTGAGGTAATGGGTATGGTGTGGCCCCAAAGTTAAACCTTTTCTACCACGATCATTATTTCCATTCTATGCCAAACTGACACACGGTAAGGAACATGTGTCAAAAGAGGGGAGATATGACAGCATTTCAGCACAGTGGTACACTGAGTGATTTACTCATTACTTCCAGAAATATTGTGAACGATGTGATAGCTGTGCCACAATAATGTGGGGAGGGGAATACAGATGAGTCATGTAGCACTTCCGAAACCCCAAAAACAATTTGAACATTTACAAATGGATTTTACCGAACTAACACCCTGCGAAGGAAAAAGGTATTGTCTGGTAATAGGTGATATGTTTTCCAAATGGGTGCAAGCGTTCCCCACGGCAAAACAGAATGCCAGTGCCATACCCAAAGCTTTCATAACTGAAATAATTGCGAGATGGAGCATCCCTGAGAGGCTTAGTAGTCTCAAGGTTTGTGAAGGTGTATAGCTCCGGTTGAGGTTTAGGGTGTAGGTTTGCTCGCTGAGCTGTAGGTTTGATATCCAGACGTTTCATTACCTGGTTAGGTAACATCATCAGTGGCGACCTCCAAGTGAAGTGAAGTGAAGATGTTGTCTCCTGCTTTCTATTTATATGTTTGTTATGGATGGGGTTCCTGGGGTTTGTGGTGATATCATTTCCTATTCGTTTTCTGAGGGGTTGACAGATGGTAAATCGATCTATGTGTTTGTTTATGGCGTTGTGATTGGACTAAGAGGCCTCTCGGAATTCTCTGGTCTTTCTGCATATACAGCAAACCGACAAGCACTGACCAAATACTTAACTACACCAGCAACAATCCCAGCACGCAAAAAGGAAGCTGTATCAGAACACTATTCCAACGAACCACCACACATTTCAGCACAGACGAACTTCGGAAAACAGAGGAGAACCACCTATAAAACGTATTTAAGAAGAACGGATACTTAAAAAATACAATCCACAGATTCCTCAGGAACACACCACGACAAGTAGACCTAACACAGCCAGAAACCCTATAGACCTTTCCATACATCAATGAAGTCTCATAAGAAGCAGCCACACTATTAAGACTCCTCGGAATCCCAACAACAGTCTCAAACAAAACTAACAAATTTAAAAGACCCAGTACAACCCATGGACAAAACCAACGTCGTCTACAAAATTCCATGCAAGGACTGCCACAAACACTACGTCGGACAGACAGGAAGAAAGTTAGCCACCAGGATACACGAACACCAGCTAGCCACAAAAAGACACGACCCTCTCTCCCTCGTACCCATTCACACGGAATAAATTTAAACACCATTTCGACTTGGACAACACATCTATCCTGGGACAGGCTAAGCAAAGACATGCCAGAGAATTGCTTGAGGCCTAGCACTCCAACCACAACGCCATAAAAAGGACAAATATCTCGATAGCATCTATCAACCCCTCAGAAAACGAACAGTAAATGGCATCACCACAAACCCCAGGAACCCCATCCTGGACAAACATATAACTAGAAAGCAGGAGGCAACAGCTTCTCTTCACTTGGCGTTCATCACTGATGATGTTACCTAGAACATAGAGCATAGAAAAATACAATGCAGTACAGGCCCTTTGGCCCTCGATGTTGCGCCGATCCAAGCCCACTTAACCTACACTAGCCCACTAACCTCCATATGCCAGGTACTGAAACGTCTAGACATCAAACCTACAGCTCAGCGAGCAAACCTACACTCTAGGCTTAGTAGAGACAGTGGGACACCATTTGTCCATAATGCCCTACAGCAGATTAGTGAGTATTTGGGAATAAACATGGGATAACACTGTGCCTACAACCAAACGAGCGGTAGGGCAGCGGAAAGAGAAAATTCTACCTTAAAAAATATATTGAGAAAATGCTGTGAGGAACTAGGGATGACATGGACAAAGGCACTTCCAATTGTGCTAATGTGTATGAGATCTAGGAGAAGAGGGAGAGCTAACCTTAGCCCGTTTGAAATGATTGTTTGGTAGGCCGCCAAACACAGGAATTGTCCCGAGACGTAAGGGAAGCCAGATAACAGGCCACTGTGAGGATGAGATGCAGTGTTACTGCATGAAACTCTCTATACTTCTGTTACTAATACAGAATCAAGTGAAGACAGCACTACCCCAATCAGCAGAAGGGAAAATGTACGATCTATAACCTGGAGCCTGAATGGTGGCGGAAGACTTCAGGAAGGCGAAGAGGTGGTTGGGACCGTTTCAAGTACGTCTTACAGCACAAATAGCTGTTAAGTTCGCCGGAACAGCAACGTGGATACACACCAGCCATTACAAACTTGCAGCTGGGACTGAGGAGACATCGCACAACACCAAAGCCAATTTACAGCAAGTATTTATTAGGAGACTTAAGCAAATGTGGGGCTACCCCATTCACACTGTTGGCAAGCGCCCTGGTAGGACGACTCATAAGGGCAGGGGTGTCTGGGATGCAGCAGCTGACGGTAATCTTAACTGATAGGACGAAGTGGATCTTTAAATGCGACCCATAGCCGTTCAGTAACAAGGACGACTATAAATTGGATAATTAAGATTTATGCAGGGATCCATGCCGCGCCGGTGACTGGCATTTAGTAGTAACCACCACAGCAAAAGGGGCACCTGACATGGGAAATAGATATTCTATGATCAAAGTAATACTCAGAAGAGCAATGAGGGAGTCTCGTGGTGTGGAATAGATAGATCCTTCTCTGACATCTGTTGACAGGTGAATATTGTGATGCAGTCACCCCACCCCCGCCCTCCGAGATGCAGTGCAGAATGTACTACAGACGATAGGAGCAGTGGGGCATGGCAACCAATCAAACCAAATCATGAACCTAACCCCAAGCCGGGTAAAGGTTATTAATGATACACCCGAACCCGAAGGGAGACGGCCCTGGCGAGAAAGCGAATTTAATCCAGGAGGGGAATTTGCCTGCTGGATATAAATGGCGTAAATGCGACTCCAGTAGGTTGGGAGCTGCGAAGGGCCATTGCTAGATGTGAAGGGAATAGAGCATGTGCTTTGGGCATAAGACAAAACGAGAGATTAGACGTTGGCTACACTTGTTGGATATGTTTGCACACAGCCCAAAGGTAGACTGCCCAGCAAATTACTGAGAGCCTGGCGAGAAATGCCAGCTGTCTGTTTCCACGGGAGGCGACTAGCCTGACCGTGATAGTGGGGGGGGGGGGGGGGGCAATTTGGCAAATCTCGTGTCACCACCCGAACTCCAGGCTAACTACAGCCCCAAGCCTGACACGCTACCGTCCACAGCATTCCAGATAGTGGATTTCAGGGGAGAAATGTGTATTTACACCAATCGGGGGAGACTCCTTTTGGGTATCTCACAGTGTACCCTGATGCTGTACTTGAACAATGACTCTTCTACAGCAACATACACGAATGATACGACCATAAACATTGCTTGTTCCTTTATCAATGTTCAGACCATGAGCGGCATGGTGGCACAGTGGTTAGCATTGCTGCCTCACAGTGCCAGAGATCCGGGTTTAATTCCCGCCTCAGGCGACTGACAGTGTAGAGTTTGCACATTCTCCCTGTGTCTGCCTGAGTTTCCTCCCACAGTCACCAAGATGTAGGGTGAATGGGCCATGCTAAATTGCCTGTAGTGTTTGGTGTTAGGTAAATGTATGGGTGAGTTGCGCTTCGGCTGGTGTGTGTGGACTTGTTGGGCGGAAAAGCCTGTTTCCACACTGTAAGTAATCTAATCTAATCAGGATGGCAGGTATAATATGGGCAGGTGGCGAGAAAGGGTACCACCACTCCCCCGGGGAGAAAGGGGTGCTGCTACACTGCGATACTGTCCACCAACACAACAGTGTTCGCCCTAGAAGGCAGCAATTGCGGAACTCGAACGGGCATCCCTCTGCATTGGAATGGGTACACACTCGCAGAACACCTCGCATATGGTGTAATCGCAAATGAGACGGAGGAAGGCCTAGCACTCATTAACACTGAGTTAATGGTGGTTAGGAAGCAGTGACACAAAATCGATTAGTACTAGACATCCTGACGGCCGAGAGAGGGGGTGTCTGCAAAACGTTAGGTACCTCGTGCTGCGATGGATAAACGTCAATATTCGGGGTCTTTTCCCAAGTGTAGGGAAGTCCAAATCGAGGCGAAATAGATTTAAGATGAGATGTACAAGATATAAAAGGTACCTAAGGGGACCATTTTCATACAGAATGTGGTATATGTGGGCAACGAGCTTCCAGACAAAGTGGTGGAGGATGGTAGAATTGCATCATTTAAAACGCATCTGGATGGGGACATGAATTGGAAGGGTTAAGAGCGATATGGTACAAATGCTGAAAAATGAAACTAAGTTAATTTACAACATCTGGTTGGCACGAATGAGTTTGACCAGAGCGTCCGTTTCTGTGCTGTACATTTCTATGATACATTGAGCAATTAAACATGATCTCGTTGTAATCTTATGTAATCTTCTTCACCTTTCACTTTATAACTAATCTTTTTGCCGTCTGTAAATTTGCTCATCATACTTTGTATGAATCTCATCTAAATAATTGATGTAAATGACAAGCAAAAGTGGATCCAGCAGCAATCCCTTTGGAATGCCACTGGTCACAGGGCTCCAGTCCAAAAGTCACCTTTCCTCCACTACCCTCTGCCTCCTGCCAATAAGCTGAAACACACACATGCATACAGACATAGAGCACAGACACAGATAGATATATTCTGATTGATACATGGATCAAGATAACAGTGAGAAAGCGGGATAAATTTGTTGAGAAACATGTCAGCCCTTATGGAACAGCAGATCAGACTTGTTGACCCAAACAGTCTAGTTCGGCACCAATTTCATACACTCTATGGTTTACGCTATCTGAAATGGCTAACGAAGGGAGCAGTGGAAGCTGTGTTTGATAAATACTTTTCTGAATGTAGCCAATGGGAATGTGGGATAGGTTTGAGGGGCTGAATAGTCTCTGTCTTTCCTTTTGGTTGTGCCCTCATTTTTAAAAAAATGGAAGCCGACTTGCTGTGAGGTTCATGCACTTTTACAATTAAATGTTTCCCCATTTAAGATTGAGATAAGGATGTTCCTATCTCCTTAAAGTTGCACTGTCTGTGGTATTCTCATCCGGAGTGAACAATGAAGACTGGGCCATAGAGTCCTAGAGTCCTAGTGATATACAGCATGGAAACAGACATCTCGGTCTAACTCCATACTGACCACATATCACAACACAAACTAGTCCCACATGCCATATCGCTCCAAAGCCCTCCTACTGACATACCCATGCAGATGCCTTTCAAATGTTGCAGTTGTACCAGCTTCCACCACTTGGTCTCATGAATCATTCCATACACGTACCACCCTCTGCTTGAAAATGTTGCCTGTGAGGTCTCTTTTATATATTTCTCTTCTCACCCTAAACCTATGCCATCTAGTTCCGGACTCCCTTACGACAGGAAAAATACCTTTTACTGGAAAAGTGAAGCAGGTCCGGCAGCATCCAAGGAGCAGGCGAATCGATGTCTCGGGCATGAGCCCTTCTTCAGGAATGAGGAGGGTGTGCCAAGCAGGCTAAGATAAAAGGTAGGGAGGAGGGACTTGGGGAGGGGCGTTGGGAATGGGATAGGTGGAAGGAGGTTAAGATGAGGGTGATAGGCCGGAGAGTGGGTGGGGGCGGACAGGTTGGGAAGAAGCTTGCAGGTCAAGAAGGCGGTGCTGAGTCCGAGGGTTGGGACTGAGAAAAGGTGGGAGAGGGGAAATGAGAAAAAAGGATATATCAGCATTCATCCCTTGTAGTTGGAGGGTTCCTAGGTGGAAGATGAGGCGCTCTTCCTCCAGGCGCCGTGTTGCTATGGTCTGGCGATGGAGGAGGCCAAGGACCTGAATGTCCTTGGCGGAGTGGAAGGGGGAGTTAAAGTGTTCAGCCACGGGGCGGTTGGGTTGGTTGGTGCAGGTATCCCAGAGATGTTCTCTGAAACGTTCTGCAAGTAGGCGACCTGACTCCCCATTGTAGAGGAGGCCTCATCGCGTGCAGCGGATGCAGTAAATGAGATGTGTGCAGGTGCAGGTGTATTTGTGACTGAATTGAGAGGATCCCTTGGGGCCTTGGAGGGAAGTGAAGGGAGAGGTGTGGGCGCAAGTTTGCATTTCTTGCGGTGGCAGGGGAAGGTGCCGGGAGTGCAGGTTGGGTTGGTGGGGGGTGTGGAACTGACGAGGGAGTCGCGGAGGTAGTGATCTTTCCGGAACACTGGTAGGGGAGGGCAGGGAAATATATCCCTGGTGGTGGGGTCTGTTTGGAGTTTGCGGAAATGACGAAGGATGATACAATGTATCTTGAGGTTGTTGGGGTGGTAGGTGAGGACCAGTGGGGCTCTGTCCTGATGACGATTGGAGGGGCGGCGTTCAAGGGCGAAGGAGCGGGAAATGGGGGAAATGTGGTGGAGAGCATCGTCAATCACGTCTGAGGGGAAATTGCGGTCTTTGAAGAAGGAGGCCATCTGGGTCGTTTGGTATTGGAATTGGTCCTCTTGGGAGCAGATGCGGCGGAGGCGAAGAAATTGGGAATATGGGATGGTGTTTTTACAGGGGCAGGGTGAGATGAGGTGTAATCTAGGTGGCCGTGGGAGTCGGTCGGTTTATAGTAAACATCCGTGTTGAGTTGGTCGACTGAGATAGAAATGGAGGGGTCTAGGAAGGAGAGGGAGGAGTCTGCGATCGTCCAGGTAAATTTGAGGTTGGGGTGGAAGGTGTTAGTAAAGTTGACGAACTGTTCAACATCCTCGTGGGAGCACGAGGTAGCGCCTATACAGTCGTCGATGAAACGGAGGAAAAGGTGGGGGGAGGGGTTGATGCCAGTGTAGCTGGACTCTTCCACATATCCGATGAAGAGGCAGGCATAGCTGGGGCCCATGCGGGTGCCCATGGCTACTCCTTTGATTTGGAGAAAGTCGGAGGATTGGAAAGACAAGTTGTTCGGAGTGAGGACCAGTTCAGTCAGTCGAACGAGGGTGTCAGTGGAAGGGTACTGGTTGGTCCGGCGGGAAAGGAAGAAGCGGAGGCCTTTTGAGGCCTAATGGCGTTATTTGTTCCAAAAGAAATGGCTAGGCGTCCAACAGCAGCAATGAGGTACCTACATGGAGCAGGGAATGTCATGGAGTCGTACAGTTCAGACACTGTTCAAACAGACTTCATTTGGTTCAGTTTGGGGCTGGATAACGTTATTGTGTGATTCAACTCAGAGAGAGAGGAAATGCATCATTCCTGAGAAGTAACAGCCTGTTGCTCCCTCTCTGTCTCTGTTCCTCTTCCCAGCAATGTGTGTGAGCTAAAAACTCCTCAATCATCTTTACCACTCATGGAGGATTCCTGTCGAGGATTGATTGGAATCGCCCCACTGCCTGAAGTAAAGGCAATCCAACTAAATCCACCTGTTCCTGGAAGTTATCCCATGACCAGTAGCTTGTAAGAGCAGAGTAGCTTCATAAGCTGAATGATGTTTGGAACTATCACTCATGTTTCCTTTCCGTCATGAGTTTAATTAATATTTGGGCACAGTTCATTCAAGTTAACGTTCTGCAGAGATTATATTTTTCCGTTTGTCATCAAACGTGTGCATGTGTCAGTATTTTTAGAGAGGGAAAGATCGACGTGCAGATTTGCAGTAGTCAAACTATTTGTCATTCATCTTTCCATCTTAGTTTGAGTAACTTTGTTTCGGTCATAAACTTGTTAATTTTAGCAGATTAAAGACTCCTGCCTGATTCGTTCCTAATCATCAAGACCTATAGTCTTGATCATATCACTAACCCGGTTACATTAACATTTGCACTGAGCAGCGGAAGCGTGGGACAAGGAAATGGAATAGTGACCAGAACCATAGATCAGTGAGCCTAACGTCATTGGTGGTCATATTGTTGGAGAGCATTGAGAGGGGCAGGATTTCCATGTATTTTCAAATGCAACTGATGAAGGATAGTCAACATGGCTTTGTGCATGGGGAATCATTTCTAACAAAGTTGATTGCATTTTGTGAAGAGGTGACAAAGAAGATTGAAGATGACAGTGTGGTCGACGCTGTATATATAGATTTAGCAAGGCAGTCGACAGGATCCCACATGGCAGACAAGTTAGTACGGTTAGGTCATAAATAGATCCAAGATAAGCTAGCCAATTGACGACAAAATTAGAGTGAAGGTAGGAGACAGAGGTGGCAAAGAACTGTTTTTTCAGACTGGAGGTCTATGACCAGAGATGTGCCACAAAGAGCCGTACTGAATCCACTGCTTTTCATTATTTATATAAATGATTTGAATGTGAATATTTGCCCGTTTATTATGTTTACACATGACATTAAAATTGGAGGTGCAGTGGCCAGCAAGTTTTACCCCAGAGTACAATGAGACCTCGGTCAGATGGGTCATGGGCCCAGGAGTGATAGATGGAGTTAAACTTAGATAAGTGTGAAGTATTGCATTTGGTAAGGTAAAATAGGGCAAGACTTATCCAATTAATGGTGAGGTCATGGGGAGCGTTATTGAACAAAAGGGTCCACGATCATAGATCCTTGAAAGTGAAGTCGCAGGTAGACAGGGTGGTGAAGGTGGGGTTTCATATACTTGCTTTCATTGATCAGTACATTGAGTATGCGAGTTGGGAGATCATGTTGCGACTGGGCAGGATGTTGCTGAGGCCAGATTGAGAATACTGTGTTTAATTCAGTTCGCTCTCCTACAGGAAGGATGTTGTTAAACTTGAGAGGGCACAGAAAAGATGTACAAAGATATTGCCGGGCATGGAGGGATTAGGCTACAGGGAGAGGCTGGACAGACTGGGGCTTGTTTACTCTGGAGCATCGGAGGCTGAGGCATGACATTATAGAGGTTTATAAAATCATGAGGAACATGGATAATCTGAATAGCCAAGATATTTTTTCCCACGTTAGGGGAGTCCAAAACTATAGGACAAAGGCTTTAGGTGACAGGAGAAAGATAGTACAAGGTCAGTGTTTTCATGCAGGTTGTGTAGTGTGTATGGAATGAGCTCTCAGAGAAAGTGATGGAGGCTGTTACAGTTACAATATTTAAAAGGCATCTGGATATGCATATTAATAGGAAGGATTTAGAAGAATATGGGCCTAATCCTGGCAAGTAGGACTAGATCAGACTGGGATGTCTGAGTTATGTGGACAGGTCTACGTGCTGCATGACACTGTAAGGAAGATGAGGAGAAATTCTAAAAGGACCATTTGAGTGGGAATTGTCTTCTCCAGAGGTATGTGCTGCCTCTTTGTTCACATTTATCCAAAGGTGTGTTAGTTATATATTTGACAGAGAAGTGAGTCACAGATGATGGAATACAGACAAGAAAGTGGGGCTGAGACCACAAGCTGATCAGCCACAATCGTAGTGCCTAGTGGAAAAGGTTCATAGTGTCTAACGATCTAACCCTGCTCCTCTTCTGATGTTCTGTTCAGACCCACCAACTTGCTTGACACATGCAGTTGGAGGCCACTTACTGCTATCGCTCTCCTGACTCTCTGGAATAGAGAATTCCTGACATTCACTACCCCCTGTTTGAAGAAATCACTGCCTGCTCCTACACGATGCCCTATTGATATGAGCAATAGAGGTGAATACAAGGACTTAGCAAAGAGCGACTGGCCCTGATATCAAGGTAGTCTTTAACATCAAGGAGCCTGAGCAAAATTGCACTTCATTAGAACCCATTGCAAACTCTCCAGTATTTGGAGTCATCCACAGCACAATGGAACATGTTTATCATCGGTGGACAACAATCGTCTCAGCCGTGGGACATCTCTGCAGGAGATCCTCAGGGTAGCTACCTCAGCCCAGACATCCCCATTTTGTCAGCAGGGAATCCCTGCTGTGAGGAAGTAGCCCATTCATCCCATTGAGCCCACATCGATCAGAAGTGGGGTATATTTACTGTCCGTTGCACAAAACTCAGAAAGCTTCGTCAGCCCTGACCTCCTGATGCAGTCTGTGTCCATGTGCAACAAGACTTAGACAACGTTCAAGCTTGTGCTGTTAAACTGTCGGTAACATTCATGAAACAGCGCTGCTCATTTCCACAGTAAACGGAGGAGTTCACTAAGTACCTCAATCTGGCTTCACAGGAATATGGGAAAGTCATTCAGCCCATCAAAACTACTGAACAAGAAGAGCGATAGCCCATTCAATCCCTTCTGCCTTTACACAGGAAGACAATGAGTTTGCTCACTCCCACACATCTTTTACACGGGATCAGCAAGAGACCATTTCGCACCTAGAGACGCTTACAAAGGAAAAGGAAGAGGTCATTCAGCTTCTCAAGACACCAACACAGGAACAGGAAAGTGTCAGAGATGCTTCAGCATAATAAATAAATGGAGCAGGAACTGCACAGATGGACTGTTCCATGGTATTCGTCGTGGCTTCATTATTCATAGTGCATCAGGGTTATGTAAGCATGCTTTTCTGGCAGTGGAAATGAAGCTTTTTTTTAACCAGTCTCAAAGGCATCTTCCGTCGCTGAGAGAGCAGACCTATGATCTCTCTGGAATTCAGAAGCTGGTGGGGAATTGCTAACTGTTTCAGAATGAAGGTATTGTGGCTGCTGACAGGATTATGGACAATGTATCGTTGAGTGGAGGGTCACAGGGTAACTGTGCATTAGAGTGTTCAGAGTTCATTCGGACCCTGTACCTCTCTTTTATTCGAAATGAAGTCTATGCACTGGCTCGTAAACTATTGGGAATCAAGCATCCTATGGAAAGTACGAAATTTCTCACCTTATTATAGGCTGCTTGGGACAAAATGAGTGTCTGTCCATCACCGTCAAGTTTCACCTTCGTATTCTTTCACAGTGATACAGGTTAAGTACATAGTTACCGCCCTCTCTCCTGATGATGCCATCATGTCAGGATCATTATTTATGAAGTAGACTCAGTCTGTACGTAATACCCCAAATGCTCTTTCAACAAAACACTACCATTGAATAAGGTATATTTACTGTGGTACTTCAAGTATTTTGCATGAAAGACCAGACATCATTTTCAGTTATAATTACTTACTGAATTCTGTTAGTGAATTATAACCAAGAACATCCAGGTCTATTTCAACAACAGAACTTCCCAGCCTCTTACCATTTAATAAACGTAAATGAGAATCATTTTATCTGTTGTTCCTAGCTGAAACATGTTATGCCATGCGAACAGCTATTGCCCAAGTACTGATCCTTCTGAAACCCCACAAACCTTCCACTCACAGAAAAACACTACTCTCTTCATTTTGCCCATTATCCAATTTTTGATCCATTCTGTGTGTTTCACCCCTACCTACCCAAGGACTCTAACATTCCCCACTCACCAGTATTCAACCGTGTCAAATGTATTCTGAAAATTCAAATCCTCTACCCCCACTGGTTTTCAATTTTCGATGTCACAACGGACAATCTCCACAAACTGCAGCAAGTTTATCAAAGATCATTTCCCTTTCCTGAATCTAGGCTGACTCTACCAAATCATATTATTTTCCAAATGTCTAGTTGTCACATTCCTTATAAAAGGTTATATGCTTTTCTTACAGCTGACATCAAACTATTTAGTTTTCTTTTTGCCCTCTCCGTACTGTTTTAAATGTTTAGGTTTACAATAGCTGTTTTCCAGTCCGCAGGATCCTTTCCAGAATCTAACCAGTTTTGACGAATAGTCAGTCGTTCTTTCACTAGCTCTGTTCCCACCTCCTCAATACTCGGGGATGTAACTAATCAGTTCCAGCAAAATACCAATATTCAATTCGATTAGGTTTTCTAAAACATACACTTCATTAATTCTAATTTCGTGCAGCCCCTCATTTTCACCAGGAACCCTGTTCCCGAGTATTTCTGGAAGTTAATTTCTGCATCTTTTTCTGTGGAGACAGAATCAATGTATTCCTCTCAGCAGGCAGGTGGCTTCTATCAGCTAGTGATATATCGGAGGACTGCACTCTGGTTATGTTACGCACTCCTGCCTGGAAAGTTCCAGACTCAATCCAATCCACTTCATTGTGATGGATATGTCACCCACTCTTGCCTGGAAATTTCCAGAAACAATCCAGTTCACTTCATGGTGAGTGTCAGCACAGTTCTGGTGTGAGTTTGAAGGAGGGGACACAGCTCAGTCGCCACCTCATTTTTGAAAGACGCTGGTTTCACATTTTACACTTGGAATGGGTCCAGCGTAGACACATGTTCTTGGAAATTTCTGCAGGATCATGCAATGCCCTGCCCCTTCCTGTGTACGGAGCTTCCCTTCTGTGTAACCTCGACTCCATGTGTTTACCATGATCCCAGAACACTTTGTAAATGCAGTGCTCATATCTCTCCCGAGTGGGGTCACCATTCCCTTTGGTCTCTCTGAATGGACGCAACAGCTGATAACACAAACCCGTGAAAAGCGTCCACAGAATATCCCTTTATCTGTAATGAGAGTAACAAGTTAAAACTTCACACACACGGTGCACCAGTTCAGTGTTGAAAATGTTTCTGTTCATAGCAGAAAAAAAACAGTTACATCTCTGAACAGTCTGATAGTTACAGTCCCCTTCTCCAAAAAAGATCAGTTAACAATGTGACATTCCATTTCTTTTCATCTCAGTAACTATAAGGGCGGCACCAGTATTGCCGATGGAGTTGATCATCACACTCAGAGAAGAAAGACAGAGGGAATATAACTCAATGTAAACAGGGACACATCTAAATTCACATGATATTCAGGAATATGTGAAAAGGGGAAATTTTAGAATAAGCTCCCATGTTATTTCCCTTCTGGGTGATTATAAGCAGGTCCTATGTTTGCTTTTCATTTCTCTCTCTCTCTCTCTCTTTCTCGCTGGGCATTTCTACATCCACTCAACTACCCTCCCACTCACACATCCGACTACCCCTGATATAAATAACATTACTTCCCAGTTGCTTTCAGTTGTGATATAGGGTCACTAGATTCGAAACTTTATCTGTTTTTCTCCTGACAGAGGCTGCCATACTTGCTTAGATTCTCCAATATTTTCAGACGCTGGGGAATTTTGTTTAAGATCTCCATCATCCACAGTTCCTTGGTTTATTTAACCTTCAATTCTGTTGTTTCACGAGATGTCCGCATCACTGGTAAGGGCAGCATTTGTCATCCATCACTAATTGCCGTTGACGACGAGACCATTTGTCAAGGCAATATGGAGCCAACCTTTTATTGTCACACTTGGTTTCTTTACCAAAGGCTATCAGTGAAATAATAAAAGAAATCCTGATGGTTTTTGTTTGCCGTTTGTAAAATGAGGTTTCTTTCGGATTGCTGCCATTTGAATTTAAGTTCAATCATTGATTCTGGTAGAAATTGAAGCAATGCTTTAGAGTCATAACACGGCCAGTGACATTATTACTGTGATATGAGGTCCCTATTGTGAAATAACTGGAGAGACAAGTGCAAGCTTGTGGTCAAAGTATTTGTAATTGGAAGAGTGGTCAGTAAAGAACTGGAGCCATAAAATCTGAAGTTAACAAGGCGGCAGATGATTGCTTATTCAGCAAAAGCACTGAGGCAGAGCTGGAGACTGGGGATATTACAGTGGTGGGTGTAGGCAGGGTTGATAACAGAGAGAATATAGAGACATAAAACAGTTCAGGACAAAAGGAAAAATCAAGGTCTGAACAGTCTTGTTCCTTCTTAGATGTTTATGAGTGAGGATTCGGAAATTGATAGAAATGAAGTGGAATTTGTGAATGAAACTGAAGACAACAGGTTATGTATTTGTTATATATAATTAACAGAAATAGCAATAACCTTCACCATCGCTAATAGAATGCAAAGAAATAGGCTTACCCGAAACACCAATAATAGCGAGGATGGGATAGTTAGCGGCCTGAATAATCATCAGTACGGCTCGTATCCTCAACTCTAACCTTGCCCAATCCTGAGAAAGCAAGTATAGACCAAAGGACAAACTACTGTCCATTGTTGTAACATTCCAGTCTAATGTTCTCAGATTCTGATCCATTGTTGGAACATTCCAGTCTAATGCTCTCAGATTCTGATCCATTGTTGGAACATTCCAGTCTGTTGTTCTAAGATTCTCTTCCTCTCCCTATCCCTGTAGCTGCTGAGCCCAATAATCTTGAGGAAGACGCTGCCGCTGGTACTATGGAATAGCAGGTTGAAGGAAGCCCATTAATAATAGAAGAGGGAAATCTGCCAATGACACATTTAGTATCCATGGAGACTGACATCAATCACAGTCAATGTACAAACAGTTCCTTTCACTTACAATGCTTATAAGTCACAATAATACTTGGTCTGGTTGGAATGTCGGCATCGCTGACTATTGGGCCAAAGTTGCACTTGCCATTCTCATTATCTGCTGTACCTACATCGGAGTATTCTGTAGTATGGACGCGGACAGCCAGATCCCTCTGCACCGAATCATTCTGATGTCTCTCTCCATTTGGATAATAATTTGCCTTTCTGCTACACTAATCCAAACGAATACACTCATACTTTTCGTTGTTCAGTTTCTTCTGTCAAATGTTGCCCCAACCTATCCATATACATTTTCTAACTTCTTACATCTTCATTGCAATTTCTCACCTGAGTTAGTGTCATCTGTTAATTGGTTATAACATGTTCTATCCTTGAACTACTTAAGACTATAGATTCTAAGTAATTGGGGCATGGGGACCAAGACATATAGTTTCCTAAAATTGAATTTTGTCAACAGAAAATTAACCATAATTTTCCATGTTGCATTTTGTATTTTGCATTTTGTATCTTGCATTTTGTAGCTTCACTAAACCTGTAACAAGTTGATAAATTACTTTTTACCCATAAACGATCTTATTCTGCAGATTAATAATTTGTGCAGAGCTATTCAATGCCTTCTGGAAGTCCAAATATTTCATCTCTCGAATCCCCATGATCGAAATCATGTTGCTTCTGATGGATTGTGGTTTGACTTTGCAAATTTCTTATCATTAATTCCTGAATAATGGACATTACTAATATTTCTTAAATTTGAACAGTTTTCTCACTACTATATTCCATCGTGAAGGTGATAATTCTAAATTCTTACTGCTCTATAATCTCTCTGTTTGCTCCAATCCTGTGTAATTGACACATGGCGTGAAATGACCTGCTCTGATTGCTCTGTAAGAGGTCTGAGTCGCTGAATGGACTCATTCTATTCCTTGTGCACAAAGTCGGTGGGCTGATGTCTTTCTGGTGTTCGACATCAGCATCTCGATGGTCTGCCTGTCCTCCTCCTGTTGATGCGTAAGAGTCGTGAGGGCATATGCAACCTTCCTGTTGCTGTGTCACAGTTTGAGGGGCTGAAAGTACCTTCTCATATTCCTCCATCACAGGCTGGAGATACTGAACGGTCTCTCCTGCATCACTAATATAGGACTGAGGGAATCATTGGCCTTCTTCTGTTCCCATACACGAGACACGTGAGGTAAACTTCTTTCTCCTTTCCCATAAGAAATCTTATAGGTTGCATCCTTCTCCAATTCCTGTGCAACAGACTCGATGGGATTCAATATCCTCCTGGTATCCCAATGCACCAATCTCCAGTCCCTCTTCCAGTTCCTATGATACAGACTTGAGGAGGCCGAATAGACTGATCCTATTGCTGCATAACAGGATACTGGTGTACATGGCCTACTCTGGGCCCAGTGTTATCGACTCGAGGAGCTGACTGGCATCCTCCCGTAACTGTATATCAGGCTCCAGGGTCTGAATAGCCTCTTTCTGTGCTGTTGTAACAGGGTCAATGTCCTTTGAGACACTACCTCCTAATAAATGAGAGCAGACTCTGAACGAGAGAGTGCCCGTACTTTGAAGCAATCTCGTCTCCATATCTGACTTACAGAGATGAACTATTAATATAGACTTTTTTCTGTATCAAGTCCTGAAGCTGAAAGTAAAAAAAAGAGGTCCCTCCCAGATACCTCATATTCCTGGCTCAGCTGCTCAAAATTCATCATGACCTCCCTGTCAAAACTCATCTGGACTCCCAGAGCCTAAACCAGAATCCATAAATCCCGCTGGAATCCTACCAATCCTACAATGGGAGTGAAAGCCAAAGTTTTTGTTTTGTAAAGTGCCCTCAACTTCCTGATGAAGGGCTTTTGCCCGAAACGTCGATTTCGCTGCTCGTTGGATGCTGCCTGAACTGCTGTGCTCTTCCAGCACCACTAATCCAGTATTGTCCCACCATTCTCCATGCTTTCACTGTGTTAGGGACAATCGGTTTCTGCAATTCTCCATAAAAGTCCTCATCTTGTCCATGAACAACAGATTAATGAGGGGATAGTTTGCCTAGAAGGCCTCGATGTACAGCCAAATTGACCAGGGGTCCTGACAAGTCCAATCAGCCACATCGGAAAGCAAGGAACTTGGTTGGTATTTCTTAAACTATGGAAAATCTACACGCCCCCATTCACTGTGGAAGCTGCAATTTGTCCAGGTTAACAGGAGGCCTTCTGTGACGCCAGATGACAGATCAAAGTCAACTGTTAATCCTCCGTAGCGCCTGCCGAGGTAGCGTCAAAGGGAGAATTGGCATGGGGTATCATAAGCAAGGAAGGACATTCATTTTAACCCGAGCTAACCCAAACAGGATATTGGATGATTCTGTCTTATATTCTCTAGCAACTGCACGAAGTTAGCTTTATATAATTAATCGAAGGCTTGGATGATAAAAACACCTAAACCTCCTTGTGACCATCTGGAAGGGAATCAGATTCCACCCCAAGGTCGGGTACTCCAATAAGACCCCCAACAGGGATGGCCTCCGATTTCGTAAAATTGATTTTATACCCTGAGAAAGATCCAAATAAATCAATCATTCGTATTAAACAGGACACAGATATCATTGGGTTGGTTAGAAAGAGAGGAACGCCATTTGATCTTATTCCTTCCTGGTCCTAATTCCTTGCCAGTGATATTGGCGTCGTCCCCCCCCGCCTCAATCATTAATGTAAATGATAACAGTGAAAGGGGGCAACTTCGTCGGCTGCCACTGTCAATACTAAAATTGTCAGATTGTATACCATGAGGGAAATCCGCTGCTTTCAGATCACGATATAACACTGCCACCCACCTGGCGAAGACCCATCCAAGACCAAACCATTCAAGGACATAAAAGATGCACATCTCCTCCATCCGGCGAAGTGCTTTCTCTGCATCCAGCGAGACTATTGAACCTGGAATCGAACCTTGCTGGCAGACTGGAACCATATTTAGCACTCTTCTAATATTATCAGAGGACATCTGGCTTCTAATAAAAATGGTCCTCTTTCACAATGGACCTTCAAGGCCAGCATTTTCGACAAAATTTTGAAGTCCACGTTTAATAATGAATAGGCACATACAAAGTGCAATCCTCTGGGTCTTTCCCTCTCTTGAGAATAAGATGAATATTTCCTTCTCTCAAAGAGGGCGGGAGGCAGTCCTGACTGTACGAATAATTGTACATATCCAACACTGGCCCAGCCAGCATGTTTATGAACTCCTTCTAAATCTCACTCTGAAAGTCCATCTGGGCCGGGGGTTTTACCACTCTGGAATTGCCTCATTGTCTCCTGTATCTCTCTGATTATGAGAGGGACATTCTAAACAGACACCTGCTCCGAACTTACACCTGGGTGGTCCAAGGTCTTAATAAAGGACTCCATCGTCGCCAATCTGTCCTCCCAGCCCGCTGACTGGAACAACCCAGAGTAGAGCTTCCTGAACGCTGCATTAATGTTTTAAGGATCGCGGGTGATAATAACAGCAATCTTCTTTCTGGCCAAGTATGCCTCATATCTACCTGGTTATCACCATGCTCGAATACCTACTCTTTCGCAAAGGAAATTTCTCTCTTTGCTGTCTGGGCGAGTGCAGCATTCAGAGCAGTCCGGAGGGCTGTAATCTGCTGCGATTAAGTTACAGGCGGTCTGACAAAATATGGTGTCTCAGCTTTCTTCAGCCGAGACTCAAGCATACGCTGCTGTTCTCCCTCCTGCCGCTTCTGAGTCACCAAGTAAGAAATAATCAAATCCCTCGTATATGCTTTGGCAGTCTCCCAGAGCACCGTCGGATTACTGGTCGTGCACAAGTTCATGTTCCAAAACAAATTAAATTACCCCCAAAAAATACTCAATGAATTTGCTATCCTTCAGGAGGAAAGGATCCACGTGCCAGTACCGTGAGCCTGTTCCACCGCCACTATCCTTGACCTCCATGTACACTACCACATGATCAGAAATCGTTCCCAATTCTAAAGGACGGCATAGAATTTGAAAAGACCAATGGGCAAACAACATTCCAATCCTAGTAAATCAAATCCCTATCTTCAGGGTGAAGACATCTCACACATCCACCAACACAGCTACCTGTCAGGTCCACCAGCTGCTTGGGTGGCGGATAAAAACCTCCCATACCCCTCGACATCCTATCCACCTCGGGGTCCATACGTCAGTTCAATTCTCCCCTTAATTATACGACGTGCCCCACGGCTCAAGAAGCTTCCAGCACCTGTTGTTATCTATCGTGCTGGAGTTGCACAAGGACCAGACAGGGATACTGGTCCGATCCGGGCCTGCACACTGCGACCCGGTGGGCCCACTCGACGCTCACACAGTCTGCCCTGACTTCCAGTTTCAAAAATTGTGTGAGCCATTGTTCCAAGAACCTGACGAGCTGGCTTTCTTGTTCCCGTTCCGACAGCCTGACCAAGCTGATGTTCTTCTGACAGCACCAATTTTCGAAGTCCTCGACCTTCTCTACTAAGGCCTGGACCTACCATTCTAGGGCTTGGACCCGAACAGCTGAGGATTCTGCCATGGTTTCCTAAGCCGCATTCCACTCTTCCACCTCCAGGACATGTGGCCCGAGATGCTGGATCTCCTGGGCATGCTTCTGCAGCTTGGCTGAGATCAATTCCAGCATGGTTCAGGTCTCCTCCATAACCAGGGTAAAATTCGGATCCATTTCGAAACCAAGGGGATAATCAGTATGTGAAACTGGGGATCATTGATAGACTGTAATACGAGAGCTTCACATCTGTTTTAGTTGGGATAAGGAAGATGCAGGTACAGAATTCAAGAAGATGGACTGGGAAACTCTCGAACAGTTTGATATAAGATGCAAGTTGGGATTGATGGTTTTGGATAATATAAAGCCCAGATGAGTTGTATCGCAGGATGCTGTTGGAGACAGGAGAGGAAATGTCCTGACCTAAATGTTTTAGTCGAATCTGACCACACAAGGGAGGTGCTAGAGGACTGGAGAACAGCTATGTGGTCCCAAATTACTGGAAAGGTGGTAGAGATAGACCAGTGTCTGGTGGTGTACCACAGCGAGCAGTGCAGGGTATCAAATTATTTGTGGTAATCTTAAATGATGTAAATGTGAATGTGGAGGGGGTGGTGGGGGTGGTGGGGGTGGGGGCTAAGCATAATAACTAATTTTGTGTTTGACACAAAGATTGGCCAGGTGGTTGGCAGTGAGGAGGAAGGCCTTATGTTACAGGAAAATACAGGTGGAATGGTCAGATGGTCAGATCAATGGCAGATGGAATGGAACTCTGATAAATATGAGTTGATGCACTTTGTAAGAAGTAACCAGACAGGGAAGAATTCAATGAATAGCAGAACACTAGGGACGTAAGAGGGTGTTTCTCCACACATCCGTGAACGTGACTGGACAGTATAATAGCCAGTTAAGAAATCACACTGGACTATAGGCATAGTGTTTATTCATCGAGGCGACAAAATATGAGTTAAATATGCCATTGGTTAGGCCATAGATAGAATACTGTGTGCAGTTCAGGCAGCCACATTACAGGAAGTGTTTTGGTTTCTCAGTAACACCAGACACTATTGAGGTCTCCACAGAGTTGGAAGCTTCAGTGGAAGTCTCCTGGCTGCAACTTTCTCTAAATTTTCAATTCATTTGTTATCCCTCCTCGATTGGAGAACTGCATCTGAGAACCTGTGTCTGATCTTTCCTTTTTGCCAAGTACATGTATCAGAACACTTAATTATTAACAGAGTCGAGGCCAACGCCTTCAAATATTTTTGAGGAGCTCTGCTGTCGTCCATAACACGTGACTCCTTCACTTCCTGTCTAATTGGTTGGAGGCACTAAGTAGGCACTAACTTCTCCAATAATTTCATTGAGCTGAAAGACTTCCTCATATTCCTGTGAAGCTCGCGTAAGGAGCTGAATAATCTCCTCATTTTATCTGTGGAAATGTGCAGTGTCCAACAGCACTGATGCATGAATGTTACCGATGCTCCAACAGCACACGCCTGAATGTTGTCCAGGTCTTGCTGCATATGGACACAGACGAGTTCAGGAGCTGAAGAGGGACATTTTTTTCCCGAATATTGTGTGATCTTCTGTGAACACCCACACTTCTAATCTTATGGTGGAGGCAAGACAGTTATAAAGCAGCTGAAGATGTTTGTGCTGAGGAAGCTACCTTGAGGAACGTTTGCAGATTTGTCTAGGACTGCATGGATTTTTGTACCCAAACCACAATCGTTGTGCGTTATGCTTAAAATCAATCTAACCAGGGAATTTTGCAACTCATTCCCATTAAGTGCAATCCTGCTCAGGCTCCTTGAGACCGTCCTTAGGTAAATGATGCCTTGATGTCAGGGCCGGTCACTCTTCTCTGAGCCTTTGTGTTCACGTCTTTTGCTCATATCAACAGGTCACAGTGTGAGGGCAGGGAGTGATTTTTGACCAGTCATAGTTGAGGGCTCAGACACGAATTGGACATGAAAGAGGATATCAGACCTTATGATCTTATTGTGGGAGAAGACCTGCTTGTGGGTTGGGGGGGGGGGCGAGGGGGATGCGTGGCCCGTGGATGAATGAAATATCCCTGTTTGTGGCCTTCTCACTATCAATTGTTGGAAAGTAGAGGCTGTTATTTTCCTGGAAGCTCTGTTATTGAATGCTGCCAGACTGTCTGGGCCATCTCTGGGTGAGGAATGGGGGCTGTATTCACAGTGAAACTGGATCTACAACTTGACCAACAAACGAAACACAGGTTGCAGAAAGGGGAAGCTCAGTTAGGAGTGATGAGGACCCTCTTTCATAGCCCTGCCTGCGTTTTCCTACTACATTTTAAAACCAAACCAAACTGGGTTTGACAGTTTTGAGGGCTGAGTGGTCTCCTCTGTTTCTGTGAAAGGAGTAAATAGATTCTAATTGCTCCTGTCTAGCAGGTTTGATGGGCTGAATGGAATCCAGAAACATGGCACTGAGGAGCAGGAGTGGGTCATTGGATACTTCGAGCCTTCTATAGCAGGGACTAAGATTGTGGCTGATCAAGTTGTGGTCTCAGCTCCACTTTCCTGTCTGTGTGCTATTATCCAAGAATCACTTCTCTGTCCAATATTTAACTAACTCAGCATTGAATAAATATAAACAAAGAGACATCTCAAACTTGTGGGGAAGAGAATTCCCACTTGAAATGCTTGTTAAGAATTTCTGCTCATTCCTCTGACAGAGTCATAAAGCATGTAAATGTATAAGTGCTGACCAGATTTCCCATTATGATCGAGTCTGATTTGAGAGTATTTTGCTCATAATCATGTAAACCTCCTTGTACAGATATGCATCAAGATGCCAGACTCCAACACTTCCTCTGGGAGATAATTCCATATTGACACTTCCCTCTGTATGAAAACATTGTATCTAAGTTCACTCTAAATTATTTCCCCTCGTACCTTAAAACAAGCCTCCAGTCTGATGGTCAATCCTCTGCCAACCTCTGTCTCCTCCCTTCAATCTAATTTTATATTCAATTGGCTTTGTTGCGCTGGTTCACATGTGACCTAATCTTACTAACTTATCTAATATGCAGACCCTTTTCAAAAAACTTGTTCCAATCTGTATGGAAAACATCTACAACACTGCCTTTATCAATCTGCTTTGTCAGCTCTTTAACAAACTCAGTCAAATTCGTACAACGCGATTTCTCATGCAAAAAGCCATGGTGACTATCCCCAATCAATCCTTGCCTTTGAAAATGCATGCAATTGACTATCCCTCAGAATCCCATTCAACAACTCACCCACCACTGATATCAGGCTCACTGGTCCAGAGTTCCTTGGGTTGTTGGGTAACTGTTTTATTTTCTACTGCCACTGCTCCATTGGTCACAGCAAATTATCAGTGTAACCATTTTAATGATATGTCCAATGTTATAGGTCTCACATTGGATCAGGGTCATCCTCAGAAGAGGTCAGGTTGAATTTCTTCATTTGTTAAAACAACAAATTCATGACGAAAACAAAGTTCCTCAAACTATGATGGCAAGGTGAATGTCAAACAGAATAGAAAATTTTAAAAAATGTACATTGACATTTCCATTTCTGAAAATACAGAGGAGCACAAATATACACAGACACACACACACAGACATGCAGACACAGCCACACTCAAACACACAAAAACACAGTCACTCACTCAGACACATGCACATACAAGTATGCGCACAAACACAGACAAATGCATGTACCGTAGACTATAAATAATTAGAGCAGAATAAAAGCCCATTGGCTCATATAGTCTACTGAGCTATTGATCATGGCTGACATGCATTTCAAGCCAATTCTCCTGCCTTCTCACAACAAGCCTTGATCCCATCGTTAAGCATAACTTATCTAGTTATATCCTTAAGACGCTAACGTGTCTGTGTGTCCGTGTGGGTTTGTGTGCATGTGTTGTCTCTGTGTGTGTCCCAGTGTCCTGCCCTGTGCTCCATGTTGGAGAGTGGGGTTTTAGCAGTTTTAAGGCACATATTTTTAACTTGCTCTGTGCCTATCAGTGAACGCCTGTGTTAATCATTCTCTGCTGCTCATGTGCTCAGTAACATGAGGAATCCCCACAACTGTTAGTGATTCAGACCTGGCTTCTCACTTGCATTTCACTGACATTTGACTTAACTCTATTTTTTGTATATTCGTGGAAGTACTGGGGATGATTTCCGGGACGCTATGTTTTAAACTGCTGTGGACATTCAGGAAGCCCAGAGGCTTTGGTGACCCAACTCTGGATGAAACATGGTGACTGTAGTTATGGTATCTGGATCTGCAACAAGACCAACAAATGGAGCAGAGACTGCAGAGAGGGGAATCTCTGTAAAGTGGAATGAGGCAATTGCAATCAGATCAGTCATGGTTTTGAAGAATGTTGGAGCAGGATTGAATGGGTCGCTCATGCAACTTTTTCAGATTTTTCTGTTAGTAACAAGCCGATTTCCCTTTTCTCCGAGTGTCCCAGACTGGTGTGTAGTGAGTCACCGCCTCCTGTTCCTGGCGAACAGAAATCTGGGGCCTCACTAGCTTCCATGTTTCGCTGTTTCCCAGTCGCGAGCAGTTGAGTGACTGCCTCCTGTTCCTGTGTCCCAGTATTGAGCAGTTGAGTGACTAACTCCTGTTTTTCTGTGTCCCAATCTCGAACAGTTCAAAGACTGTCTCCTGTCCCTATGTACGGAAATCGAGCAGTTGAGTGATTACCTCCTGTTTCTCCCTGTTCCTGAGCAGCAGTTTGAATGCTCTGAATGATGTCATTAGCTTAAGAAAGGACTTGATAACAGGGAATTTCAAACTTGGAGCAGCATTAGACAAAGGTATCTAGAAACTTCTCCACCAAACATTTTATGCATCCCGTCTGTTATTTTATTCCTGCCTCCTTTTATAATGAGGGTGAAACATATTCAACAGTGCAGTGTTCCGACAATACTCCCATATACAGGGAAGACAGATTAAAAAGATTAAAAGATTTATAGTCTCTCCCTCAGCAACCCTCATCTATTCCATCCAAACCGAGGCTGCATAAATCTTTAAACCGTATATTGTAATGAATTAGTGCAATAAATGTCACACTTTAACACTACAGTCACTGACTATAGCCCTGCACCTTTCATCAAGATCTTCTTCAGAAAGTGGGCGAACTGACTGACCACGTGATGCCGATGCGGAATTCCAATTCTCTCCAAGATATTCCCCTACCGGTTTGAAATTAATTTCCTTCTAGATGTAGACTACAAATCCCATATCCAGGCTCAGTTTCAAGGCTTGCAGAACGGATTACATTCCTGCTTTAGCTGAGTAAACTGAGGGTGCACTTGGCAGACAGAGGGATCTTGAGGTTGGGATTTACAGTTCAGCTGGAGCCAGAGACGGAACACCCATAACAGTGAACGGGAGCTCGCTTTAAACAGAATTGGGCCCAATTCACTAATTGTGTTGCAGGGAAATTGCGTTTAATAAACACACCTTTATTGGATAACTGCCTGTATATTAAATAGAGGATCAAAATTGATGGAGCAAAGTGAATACAGCAGTTCCTATTTTATATGTTCCGATGTTTAAACATACTAAAGGATATGAACACTGTGTGGGGGAAACTGAATTGAGGAGATTTTCACCATGAACTAGAATGGAGGATGCTCAGTGTGTTGAATGACCTATTCCACTCCCGATGTTTCTGTGCAGTCGGTGGGAAAACTCTGTAAACCCTGCCAACTGCTCTCAGCTGATGGGAAGGAAATCTCTGCAGGGTCAACATAGTAGTGTTTCCCGTTCCAGTACTGAGGCTGGTGCGGGGTGATCTATACAGTTCTTTTTCCTTTTAGACCCCGGAACAGTTTGATACAATAGAGTGTCTTGCTTGGCCGTTTACGAGACCATTGAAGAGTGTGTCACATGTCTGCGTGTCTTTACCCAGAGAGTGGTGGGGGCATGGAATGCGCTGCCTGTGGGAGTGGCAGAGTCAGAATCATTGGCGACCTTCAAGCGGCAATTGGATAGGTACATGGATGGGTGCTAAAGCTAGGACAAATGTTTGGCACAACATCGTGGGCCGAAGAGCCTGTTCTGTGCTGTATTGTTCTATGTTCTATGTTCTATGGAGTCAGGTTTAGGCCAGACCAGGAAAGCACGGGAGATTCACTTCATGAAAGTACATTGAGGAACGAAATTGGTGTTTACAATCGACATTGGCTGTTAATGACTCCAGGTTTTACATCACGATACTTTATTAATTATAACGTCCACAAGCTGCCACAGCATTAGCGTGTTCTGGATTAATAATCCAGTGACTTTTCCACAACAGCACCATCTCCACATGGGGACCTATCAGAAACCACATTGAGCTGGTTATTTCTGTGCTGCTTGACAGCTCTGTCATAAAGAACTCCCACCAATGTGACTATCGCGATGGGACTCAGGGCGTCGTAAATAGTTAGACTGTATTTATTCCCTTGTTATGGGATTGGACATAGCTGAGTAAATTTCCACATTGCCTGGGTGATGTCAGAGATGGAGCTGGGATGAAACAGCTTCCCCAGGGAGACAGCTTGTTGTGCAGCACAAGTATTCAGTCCCATTGCAGGAATGGGATCAGGGCCCATTGCCTTTGTCGTATTTACTGTGTTCATGTGTTTTTTTCAAGTCACATACAGCAAATCAGATTGATTAAAGACTGGCATCTGCGATTCTGCGCGCAGCATGGTGAGGGTGAGGTGGATTATCAACTCAACACTTCTGGCTGAGGAGGATGCAGATAATACAGCCATGTCTTTTACACTGATGTACAGGGCTGTCCCGTTATTTAGGTTGGCGATATTTATGGAGTCCTCTCCTCCAGTGAGTTGTTTAATAGTCCATCAACATTTATGTCTGGATGTGGCAGCACTGCAGAAATTCGATCTGATCTGTTAGTCTTGTGATCATTTCGCTCTCTGTATCAGATGTTAGTCCTGCTGTTTTGAATGTAACCAGTCAAGTGCGGTAGCTTTAATGGATTGTCATCAGGTTTAGGTACACATGGTTCCGACCCGATCATGTTCACCCACACTCATCACGGAACCATAGATCAGCTTGATGTTAATGGTAGGCTAAGGGATTATCCTGGGGAAAATGATACAGATTGCAGTTGAATACAATTCTGCTGCTGTTGTGATTCTACCGCACCACATTAATGCCTACTTTGAGCTCCAAGATGTTCAATTCAATTCTACTGACTGTCCACCAGTTCACACCAAAACCAATTCATCCATCAGCCATGTACTCAGTGACTTAAACTGGTTTCTGATGTGGTAACACTTCCATTTTCCTATTCTCATTCTGCTCTTCCTGGTGTCAGGCCACCAATTTGTTATTTTACTCAAACCCCTTCACATACTCATCTGAATCTTTTCCATTCCCCCAATGCCATCTCCTGTGTTTTATGTGAATGTGTTCCCCTCTGTTTCTCACCCGGAGCATGATTAAGTGCTCTGCAGTGTCAGCGATGCCAGCCTTCTGTAGTTTCAGATCAAGAAATTTGTGCACCTTGCATTATTGGTCACTTCCCAGTGTACGGCGTTCCGTGTTAGGCAAGATGTTTGAGCAGCTTTAACACATGTCTGTGGAACTTGTTCAAAAACAGAAATTGCTGACGAAACTCAGCAGGTCTGGCAGCATCTCGCGCAGTGAAAGCAGAGTTAATCTTTCAGTGCCAGTGAACCTTCTACAAAGCTCCCATTTTCTCCAGCAATGTTTGCATTTTCATTTCCAGTATACATAGTTATTGTTTAACTGAAAATTTGTTCTGAGCCTATTCATTTCTAGAGATACTCAACAGGTCTGGTATCAGCTGCAGAGACAGAGAAACAGAGTTAGCGTTTCAAGTCCAGTATGACACTTCTTCAGAACTGAGAAGGATTGGAAAATGAGCTTTATAATCCATTGACAGATGTGGGGAGTGGGTTGACGGGTAAAACAGGGTGTGGCAAAAGTCAAACATGCTTTTAGTAGTGAAGAACGAGAAGATCATGTGAAATAGCCTAATAATTAAAATGTGAATGGGGAAAAGGGGCTCGCTCTATTGAGTGAATGATAAAGAAGTTACAACCACACAAGGTCATAGGGAGGCCAGGAGGGAGAATGTATGGAAACTGCAGAACAGTTATAATGGGGTCAGACTGTGAAGTTGTGAAATTGTACATTAACTCCTACAGGATGTAACGTACGAAAGTGTAAAGTGAGTTGTTACTCGAGCTTGGGTTGTGCTTCCTTGGAACATTGCAGCAGCCCAGGGCCGAAATGTTGGCATGAGAGCAAGGTAGGTTATTGAAATGGGAAGCAATGAGATGGTCAGGGTTATTTCCATAGACAGAGTGGAATTGTTCCTCAAAGCAATCTCTGTTTGGTCTCGCCAATATAGAGAGACTGCATTGTGAGCAGCAATGATAGGAGACCAGACTGAAAGTTTACAAATGAAATGCTGCTTCACCTGGAGGGTATGTTTGGTTCCTTGGACAGTGAGGAAGGAAGAGGTGAATAAGCAAGTGTTGAAGCTTCTGCAATTGCATGGAAGGTGCAATGGAGGGGACAGAGAGAGAACGGTTCCTGCGAAATACTGACAGTGGGCGAGAGGGGAAGATGTGTTTGATGGTACTGTCCTGTTGGAGATAGTGGAAATGGCGTAAGATGATTATGTGAATGTGGATTCTAATGCAGGAGGAAGTGTGGACAAGGAGGAATATATCATTGTTCTGGGATAGAGGGGACGGATGAAGGGAAACACCGTGGGGGATGAGACAGTCACAGATGAAGGTCCTGTCCACCAGATTTAGGGGATTTCTGGTTTGAAGGAAAATAAGGTCACGTTAGATGCAGCTCACAGGAATGTGGCATCATCAAACAGAAATGAAGAAACTTGGAGAATGGAGTCAGCCTCCGCTGATCATGTGTTCAGCCACATGCAGAAGTTCCTCCTGAATGATTGAAAAGAACCAGGCATCTAAATTGAGCATTTCTGCCTCAGATCTGGTCTGAAGCGGAATGTGAAGATAGACCCAGAGGAAGGTCAGTGACTATACGCGAGCAGACATTCAAGCAGATATCCCAAACTGCTCAGTAATTATTGTTTCTGTTCAAACCGAAGAACTCGGTAAGCAGATGAACCACCCATGGTTGACAAACGCTCTCAAGGATACTATTGATGAGGAATAATGGAGGGCCAGATTTATAATGTTTATTTCAGGGACCATAAACTGATGTTAGGCATGAATTTCAGCTGTGCTTCCTGATTTACCCCGCAGAAAATCCTGCCATTGCTGCACCATCCTCTTCCCTGCTCGTCTCCCCTTCCTGATTCCAGGTTCTTTTTCTCGATTTACAGAGTACATTCTCTCACATTATGGTCCCTAACATCTTCACCTGAAACTCTTTAATCAAGTCTACCTAATCTGCTGTAGCATCAAGCTGCGTTTTGTGCTGCCACTTTGCTCTGGTCTCAGTGTGGCTCGGCCTCTCCATTCATACTGTTTTACACCTCCCACTCACATCTCACTCTGGAAAGTTTCCTTCTTGGAGTAAACTTTATTGAAAACACCTCTCCCCCTTAGCACTGAATTCACACTGTGATCCAAATTTCAAAACGTATACTCAGCCTTCATCGCACTCTGATAAAAGTCGACGCTGACCGTGTGGTACAAGAATTCCCCTTCCTATATGGTTCAGGCCAGAGATGCGCTTTCACTGTAGAGATCATCACACGATTTGGCAAAGTAATTCATGTGTATGACCTCTTATTGGTACTCGTAAGAGTTTCCTGCTGCCTTAGTTATTGTAACATGGAGAAAAACAAATCACAGTAGGAAGCTTGGGTTGAGTGCTATTTACCTGTCATTTGAATACTGTCTCAAATTTGCAGTGCTTATCTTTAAATGCTTGTTCGTGAAGTTAGTGTCAGACAGCGTGTAGGAGGTTGAGGGAAAACATTGTAGAAGTTTATACAATCATTAGAGGTTTGAATAGAGTGAATAGCCAAGGTCTTTTCCATGGAATGGGGGAGTTCAACCATAGAAGGCATAGGTTTAAGGTGAAAGAGGGAAGATTTGAAATGTACGAAGGGTCAATGTTTTCACACAGAGGGTGATGTGTGTATATGGAATGAGCTGTTAGAGGAAGAGTGGGAGGTGCAAGTACAGCTACAACATTTAAAACTCATTAGGACAAACATAAGAATGGGAAAAGCTTAGAGGCATATGGACAAAATGCAATCAGATGGGACTCGTTTAGTTTGGAAAACCTGGTCAGCATGGACAAGCTGGACGAAAGGGTCTGTTTGTACGCGATATGACTGTATTAATCTAGAAACCGAGGGAAAGGGGAGAAAAGACATGATGTAGTAAATTGGCAAGAAATACAAAATCAAGCAGCATGAGCTTTTCCGAGCATATAAAAAATGTCTAAGATGAGTGTGTGACCTTAGGTGAAACTAAGTAGGAAAGTATACTGAGGATAATTGGAGGGTGTGACTGAAGAATTAGCTACATGGAACAGACAGATAATTTACACCCATGTTTTACATCTTTCCTCACAGGGGAAGGCACAGTAAGTATTTCAATGATATAAACCTAATGATAATAGGAGGGAAGTTCTTGAAACGTCTCGAAAAAAAGGAACAAGGATTTTTCTAACAGATAAGACTAAGAGTAGACAGGTCAGCAGTAATTGATAGCTGGTTTTAAAAGAAATGGTCACAGTCTTGGGATCATGGTGTCCTCTCTAACAGATGTTAGTTCTGCTGTTTGTTAATGTAAGCAGTAAGTGCTGTAGCTTGAAAGGGTAGTCATCAGGTTTGGTGCACATGGTTCTGACCGTGGCATGTTCACCCCCACTGATCACTGAACCGGAGATCAGCTTTATGGTAATCGTAGACTGAGAGATTATATTGTGGTTGAATACAATTCTACTGCTGCTGATGCTACTACAGCTGCTATGTTTTGCTGAATCACATGAATACCCAGTTTGAGCTGCAATATCTGCAGTCCAATTCTGCTGCCTGTCCTCAATTCGCACGGGGACCCAGTCACCCTTCTCCCCTGTACACAGTGACCTATCCTGGTTCCTCATGTGGGAACGCTTCCATTTTAAAAAAATTCTCATCCTGTTTGGGTATCTTCATGATGCCATGCCTCCAATTTTTCGCATTCCTCAAAAGCATTTAACGTTTTCACCTGAATCTCTTCCCCACCGGTAATGACATCTTCTGTTTAAAGCGAATGTGTTTCCCACTGTTTCTCTCCATGACCATGATTATGAGCTCTGTTGTGTCGGTGATGACAACCGTATTTATTTTCAGAACAAATGAATTTGTATACCTTGCGTTATCATTCACTGCCCGGTGTATGGCGCTCCATGTTGGACAGGGCGTTTGAGCAGCTTTTACACACATGTTTGAAACTTGTTCAAAAACAGAAATTGCTGAAGACACTGACAAATCTGACAACATCTGTGTAGTGAAAGCAGAGTTAATCTTTCGGGTTCTGTGACTGTTCCTCAAAGCACCAAGTCAGTCCAACAAGTTTTGTTTTTGTTTCAGATTTCCTGTATCCAAAGATCTTTGCTGTATTGAAAATGTATTTTGTAACTTTTCATTTTTGAAGGAACTCAGGGGTATGGCAACATCTGCAGAGACAGAGAAGCAATGTTAATGTTTCAAGTCCAGTGTAAATCTTCTTCAGAAGTGTAAAGGAATGGAAAGTGAGCGCTTTAGTATCTTGGCAGAGGTGGGAAAGAGTGTTTGGAGGCCGAGTGTGAAAGACAAATGGGCTTGAAATTGTGGTGAAAGAGACACAGATATATAATGGGTGTAAGTTAATGTGCAAATATTAGAAATCGATTTTCTCTGTTGAATGCAACACAAACAAGACACGAACTTAGGGAGCCCAGGAGGGAGAGTGGACGGAAAGTGGAGAACAACCACAATGGGTTCAGGCTGTGAATTTATGGAATTGAGTATTGACTCCTACAGACTGTAACGTACCAAAGTGTAAAGTGAGGTGGTACTTGAGCTTGGGTTGTGCTTCATTGGAACATTGCAGCAACCTGCATTTTCTTAGAATCCCTACAGTGTGAAAACAGGCCCTTCAGCCCAACAGGTTTATACTGACCCTCCAAAGAGTATGCGAACCAATCCCATTCTCTACCATAATACTAGACAAAGACCCTTGACTATTGCACCTAACATCAACATCGGCAATGCAGCATGACCAGTTCACCTAACCTGCACAACTTTGAACTGTGGCAGGAAACTAGAACACCCAGAGGAAATCGAACCCAGTTCCCGAATGGTGTGAGGCACCAGTGCAAACCACTGAGCCATCGTGCCATCCAGGACCGAAATATGATAACGCCACAACTCTATACGAGCAGAAATGAAGCCATTTGGACCATCAAGTCTGCTCCGCCATTCGATCATGACTGTCAACCCCATTTTCCTGCTTCCTCTCAGTAATCTTTGATCCCCTTGTCAATCAAAACTCACCTGTGTCTGTTTTAAATATACTAAATAGAAAATAGAACAGTACAGCACAGAACAGGCCCTTTGGGCCACGATGTTGTCCCGAGATTTAATCCTCATGTAAAACGTAGTAATTTAACCTACGCATCCCTCAACTCACTGCTTTCCGCGTGCAGGTTCAACAGTCGCATAAATGTCCCCAATGACTTTGCTTCCACCATCAGAGCTGACAATGCATTCCATGCATTCATAACTCTCTGCGTAAAGAACCTACCTCTGACGTCTCCCTTTTACCTTCCTCCTAATATCTTCAAACTATGATTTCTGGGACTAGTCAATCCTTCCCTGGGGAAAAGTCTCTGGGTATTGACACTATCTATTCCTCTCATTATTTTGTACACCTTGATCAGCTCTCCTCTCTCCTCCTTGTCTCCAGAGAGAAAGATCTAAGCTCGTTCAACCTTTCTTCATAAAGCAAGCCCTCCAATCCAGGCAGCATCCTGGTAAACTTTCTTTGCACCCTCTCCAAAGCCTCTGAGCTTTCCAATAGTAGGACGTCCACAACTGGACACAATATTCCAAGTGTGGTCTCACCAGGACTTGTAGTTCTGCAGCAAAACCTCACGGCTCTTCAACTCGATCCCCCTATTAATAAATACCATATACTTTCTTGACACCCTATCCACTTGGGTGGCAACTTTGAGGGATGTATGCACTTGCGCACCCAGGTCCCTCTGTTCCTCCACACTGCCAAAAATCCTGTATTTAATGCTATATTCAGGATTCGAATTTGACCTTCCAAAATGCATTACTTTGCATTTACCTAGGTTGAACTCCATCTGCCATTTCTCAGCCCAGCTCTGCATCCTGTCTATTTCGCGCTGCAGCCTACAGTAGCCCTCTATACTAACGACGTCACCTCCAACCTTTGTGTCATCAGCAATGTTACTAACCCACACATAACCTCCTCATCCAAGTCATTTATAAAAACTACAAAGAGCAGAGGCCGAAGAACACAGCCCTGTGAGATCCCTCTCAACACTGTCCTCCAAGCAGAATACTTTCCATCTACAACCAATGTCTGCCTTCTGCGGGCCAGCCAATTCTGAATCCAGATAACCAAATATCTCTGTATCCCATACTTCCTGACTTTATGAATAAACCTTCCATGGGGATCCCTATCAAATACCTTGCTGAAGTCCACATGCACCACATCCACTGCTCGACCATCATCGACCTGTCTTGTCACCTCCTCAAAGAATTCAATAAGATTTGTGAGGCATTACCTGCCCCTCATGAAGACATACTGACTGCCTTTAATCACACAATGCTTTGACAAATAGTCATAAATCCTATCCCTCAGAATTTTTTCCAAACTTTGCTGCCCGCAGACGTAAAACTGACTGGTCTCTAATTGCCAGGGATTTCCTTATTACCCTTCTTGAAATAAGGAACAACATTCGCCTCCTTCCAATCCTCTGGTATGACTCCTGTGAAGAGTGAGGAGTAAAATACCCTCACCAGCGGCTTAGCAACCTCCTTTCTTGCTTCCTGAAGCAGTCTCGGTTAAATCTGCTCTGGCCCTGGGGACGTATCCATCTTAATGTTTTCCAAAATAGCGAGCACATCAACTTCATCAATCTTTATCTGGTCAAGACTGATCTGGCCCAGCTCGTCTACGTTTCATTTACAAGTTCACTTCCCTTGGTGAACATCGAAGCAAAAAACTCATTTAGGGCTACCCGTATCTGCTCAGACTCCACGCATAAGTTCCTACGCAATCCCTGATCGGCCCTACCTTCTCCCTGATTATTCTCTTAATCCTCACGTATGAGAAACATGCCTTTGGATTCTCCCTAATTCTTCTTGCCAAGCCTTTTTCGTGCCCCATCATGGCTTGCCTCAGTCCTTTTCTGATCTCCTTTCGAGCAAGCCTATCATCCTATAAAGCTGTGCTAGATCCATCTTACGTAAGCTGCCTGCAACCTTTTTACGAGACGTTCCTCTGTTCTTGTCATCCAAGGTTCCTTAATCTTACCCCTTCTTACCTGTCTCAGAGGAACAATTTGTGTATTATCCACAACAACTGCTCCTTAAATATCTGCTGTGCCCTTTCTGTGGGACAATTGCTCCCAGTCTGTACTTCCCAACTCCTGTCTGATAGCAGCATAATTTCATTTTCCACAATTAAATATCTTCCCTCAGAAACTGCTCATTTCACTCTCGCAGACTATGCTACATGTGAGGCAGTTGTGATCACTTTTACCAAAATGGTCTCCCACCGTGAGTTCCGACACCTGTCCTTGCTCGTTGCCGAGCACCAAATCCAAAATAGCCTCTCCCCTCGTCGGTCTGTCTCCATACTAAGCAAGGAAACCCGCTTGAACATACCTGACAAAACCGGCTTCATCCACACCATCTGTACCTTAGGAGGTTCCAGTCGATATTGAAAAAATTGAAATCACCCATAACAATAATCCTGCTATGTTTGCATTTTTCCAGAATCTGCCCGCCTATGGGATCTTCAGTCTCTCTACTGTTATTAGGTTGTCTGTAGAAAATCCCCAAATGCGGTGACTGTTCCCTTGCTGTACCTAACTTCCACCCATACTGACTCAGTAGACAAACCTTCCTCAACAACCTTCATTTCTGTCACTGTGACACACTCTCTGATTAGCAATTCTACACCCCCTCCCCCCCTCATTTTCCACCCATCCTATTATTTTTTAGATTAGATTAGATTACTTACAGTGTGGAAACAGGCCCTTCGGCACAACAAGTCCACACCAACGCTCAATAGAGCAACCCACCCAAAACCATTCCCCTACATTTACCCCTTCATCGAACACTACGGGCAATTTAGCATGGCCAATTCACCTAATCTGCACATCTTTGGATCATGGGAGGAAACCGGAGCACCCAGAGGAAATCCACATGGAAAGTTTGCAAAATCCACACTAACATCTCCCTGACGTGGGAATTGAACCCAGGTCTCTGGCGCTGTGAGGCAGCAGTGCTAGCCATTGGGCCACCGTGTTGCCCCAAAACATTTTTAAACTTTCTAAACCCTGGAAAATCAAGCAGCCATCCCGGTCCCTGTGAAACCTACGTCTCCGTTATGGCCGCAATATCGTTGCCCCAAGTACTGATCCATGCTTTAAGTTCGTCATTCTTATTTCAGACATTCCTTGCATTAAAACAGATGCACTTTAACCGATCCCTTGGTTTCATCGCGTGAGAAACCTTCCTGATAGATTCAATATATTCTGTCACTGTCCCGTCTGAAGTAACCCCCTCTCAGGCATGTGGTCTTATTCCTACCCGCCTGCCAAACTAGTTTAAACCCGCCAGAATCACACGAGCAAACCTCCCAAACAGGTCATTTGTGCCCCTCCAGTTCAGGTGCAACGCGTCCTTCATGTGCAGGTTCCCACCTTACCCAGAAAGTATCACGATGGTCTAGGTATCTGAAGACATCCCTCCTGCACCAGCCTCGCAGCCACGTGTAAAGCTGCATTCGCTGACTGTTCCTCATCTCACTAGCTCGTGGCACTGGTAGCAAACCTGAGATCACTACTCTACTCGTCCTTCTCTTCAGCTTCCAAACTAACTCTCTGTAGTCAATTTTCAGATCCTCAGTCCCTTTCCTGGCTATATTGTTGGTGCCAAATGATCTGGTTTCCACAGCCTCCTGTGGTAAGGAATTCCACAATTTCACCACTCTCTGGCGAAAGGCGTTTCACCTTATCTCCGTTCTAATGGGTTTTCCCTTTGCTCTAAGCCTGTGTCCTCCTGCCAGTGCAAACGTCCTGCCAGTTTGTCTGTGTCCAGGTCATTCAGTATTCTGTAAGTTTCAATTGGATCCCCCCTCATCCTTCTAATCTGCATCGAGTATAAACCAAGGGTCCTCCAACGTTCCTCATGTGTTAAGCTTTTCATTTCTGGTGAACCTTCTCTTGACACACACCAAGGCTAATACATCCTTCCTGAGTAATGAGGCACAAAATACTGGAAATGTGGTCTGACCAGAGCCTTCGAAAGCCTCAGAATCCCCAGCATTATATCCTACTCCTCTCAAGATGAAAGACAACATTGTATCTGCCTTCTTAACTACTGACTCAACCTGCATGTTTATCTAAGGTGAATCCGGCACTTGGAATCCCAAGTCACTTTGTTACTAAGATTTATGATTTTTTTCCCATTTAGTAAATAGTCCATGCCTGTATTCTTCATACCAAAGTGCATGACCTCACACTGCCCCACATTGTAGTCCATCTGCTACTCCTTTTTTTACTCTGCTAAACTGTCGAAACCTTTCTGCAGGCTCCCTGCCTCCTCAATACTATAGGCCCCTCCAACTATCTTTGCATCATCTGCAAATGTAGTCAGAATGCCTTCTGTCCCACCAATCAGATCATTAACCTAGAAAGTGTAATGTTGTGGTCACAACACTGACTCTGGTGGAACACTGCTATTCACCGGCTGTTATCCTGAGAGGAACAATTTTATCCTCACTATGCCTCCTGCCAGAAAGCCAACCTTTTATCCATGCTAGTACTTGGCCACTGGCACCATGGGTCCTTGTCTTACTCTGCAGACTGCTGTGCGATACCATATCAGAGGCCTACTGGAAGTTCAGATAGATAACTTTCTCTGGTTCAAATCGTCGTTACCTGCTTAAAGAATTTTCATTATCCTGACTGCAATGTAGGTTATTGAAATGGGGAGCAATCAGAAGGAAAGGGTCATTCCTACAGACAAAGTGGAGATGTTCCTCAAAGCACTTTCTATTTGGCTCACTAATGTAAAGGAGACTGCACTGTGAGCAGCAATGACAGGAGACTGGATTGAAAGTGTACACGTGAAATGCTGCTTTACCTGGAAGGTGTGTTTAGGGCCTTGGACAGTGAGGAGGGAAGAGGTGAATGGGCAAATGTTGCAGCTTCTGCATTTACATGGGAAGGTGCCATGGGGTTGTGGGGAAATGTTCAGGGTGATGGAGCGTGACACAGAAGGAATAGTCCCTGTGAAATACAGACAGTGGATGGGAGGGGAAGATGTGTTTGATGGAGCTGTCCTGCTGGAGGTGGTGGAAGTGCCGGAGGATGATTTTGTGAATGTGGATTATAGTGCAGTAGGTAATTAGGACAAGGGGGTCTATCATTGTTCTGGGAAGGAAGGGATGGCGTGAGGGCTGAAGTGAGGGTGATGGGACAGTCACACCTGATGGCTCAGTACATCAGAGTGAGGGGATTTCTCATTTGAGAGAAAAGGATGTCATGTAGGGAGCTCCGCACTGAAATGTGGTATCATTGAACAGAAATCACAGAGCCAGAAAAACTGAGAGAATGGAGTCCCTCTCCATGTGTTCAGACACATACACACGTTCCTTCTGAATGATTGAAAAGAACCAGGTATTTCAAATGCAGATTTATGTAATATATCTGGTCAAATACTGAGTGTGAAATTAGACACAGGTGAAGGTCAGCAGATGTGTGGGGGGTGGGGGAACATTTAAGCAGGTACTGCTTAATAATGCTCAGCTATTATTGACTCTGGTCAAAAAGAAGATGATATGAAGATGTGAAGATGAACCACCCATGATACACAAAGGCTGTGAAAGATACTAATCAATCACAAACTAAAGAATTCAAATTGGTGAATTCTAGCGTCGGCCACATTTGGGAAATTTACTTTTGGAATCGGAAGCAGATTGTATAAAACAGAATACAAAGAAAAATATTCCAAAATTGGCAAGAAATATGAAAAAAACCTAACCACAAGAGTTTTCCCATATCGAATAAAAAACGTTCATGATGTATGTGTGACCCTTGGAAGAAAGGCAGGAAAGAATATGTGGGACACCTGGAGGATGTGACTGGGGAACTGGATTCAGGGAACAGGCAGAGAATTTAAAACAGTATTTTACATCTTTTCTCTCAGGGGAAGGCACAAAGAGTTTAAATATTGTAAACAAAATTGTAGTCATATGAAAGTTTTGCATTGTCTCTAACAAAACGAACAAGACTTTTTCAAACAGAAAAGATCAAGGGTTTACAGCTCATCAGCAATTCATAGCTGGTTTTAATAGAAGTGCTTACAGAGTGACTGGTGGCACTGCGTGAAATATTAGATAACTCTCAGGATTACAGGAGTGTTCCAGTGAAACTGGCGGAATGCCAAAGTGGCGCCTGTCTTCAAGAAGAGAGTGAGTCTTCATGAGTTTAGGTTCTCCCTTTGGCTGAATAGTGGAGCATATGTGAGAGGATTCATGGCCTTATGATGCACTATCTTCCTGAGTGAAAAGGTACAACTCTGCTCCTTCCTCTGATGCGTTACATACTGGGGGATGAACATTTTGCTAAAGTTAAATTATTTTGAAATATTATGTGGAACATTGTACAAACGACATCATCCAGAGAATTCTAGAAACTGTACTCATAAGAGCAGTTTATAAGCATGTGGGGGTATTGCGTCGGTGAGAGAGAGAGAGAGATAGAGAGAGAGAGAGAGAGAGAGAGAGAGAGAGAGAGAGAGAGAGAGAGAGAGAGAGAGAGAGAGAGAGGGAGAGAGAGAGAGAGAGAGAGAGAAGATGCTGCATTGCAGTGGTGAGAGTGATGGAGCCTTATTCTGGAAAAGGCGCTAACAGATATACAGTGAGTGTGAGAGAGTAGAAAGAATACAGTGACTCTTATCCTGACAGAGCAGGGAAGGTGCTTTTCCGGTATTGCTAGATTTTTTGGTCTGCAGATACTCTACTGAGCTGGGTGGTGTGCTCAGACCATGCTCGGTGGGTCTGGTTGTGCGGCTCGCTCTGGGAAGAGAATGGTCCCTCTCTGTACTAGACTATTCACCAGGACCTCCGTACCACTGTCAACAAGCTGTGGTGTAATTTCCCCTTATCTGCCATGCTCGGTAAACAATGCAGGGCAGCTCCAAATTGAGAAAGCCCAGCCGCGTGCCCATTGGCCTTTAAATGATGTCAGCAGTACCAGGAGTCACTGAATATCCAGGGCATCCGGGAGATGGTGTGTACCTCCATCCATGATGTCTGGGAGAATCGGGCTGGTATTGAATGAGAGGGACACCATGGAGTGGGGTAGATAGTTAATGAGGTGAGTTCGATAAGATAACACCAGGAAACTCGATCAGCCTCGTGCAGACAATCCTTACGTCACACTCAAGGAAAATGGCACTGAGACAAATTATTGTTCGATTCAGCCCAATGAGTCGAAGACGCTTCTGATCCCACTCCCAGGTACAAAGCTGCAGGACAAATGCTTATCCAAAACTCTCCATCATCTAAAGTTACACCAATATCCTGCTCACCAGTCATTCCTGGAAACAGTGATCTATATTGCAAGATGCTATCGAAATGTTTTCATTTCACAATTTTTAAACCTACCATCAGCTCTTTCTCTGAAATTCTCTCTCAATCTCCCCCTCTCTTTTAACCAACCTCCTCCCATTTGTTGGTATTTAAACTGATTCCACCGCCATCTCTCTCTGGCAGTGTCTTGCCATAATGGAGATATGGAACTGTAAATGGATGGGAGCTGCACATCCTGTCACTTCCAGCATGAGCTGCAAGTTTCCCCACGACGGGCAGTGATCTAACACAGTTTTACTCAGCACTGCAATGATTGGTGTATACTGCTGTGTATGCTGGGAAGGTAACTGATCCAGATTAATGGATAAATTCACTGCTATTCACTGCACAGTTCCCCATACAGCACAGATATCCAGTCCGTGTGTCTCAAACAATGTCTTTGTGTGTTCTGCACAGCGCCCTGTTAATAGATCAGTGCACTGTTGCACACATAAGTAGTGAATTAGTGAGCTCTAAACAGTGTTCGATCCTGGACGGATTGGTGAGCAGTACACTAGCCTGGTCTACGCAGTACTTCATGCTGAGCAGGTATCTCATCTGGGCTTATACGTGTCCGGGCTGGATCTGAGAGGTGGATTGAGTATCCGATATAATTCCTGATATGATGATCACTCCTCCAGGTCGGCCCATTCCGCTGGTAAATGTGAGGTGATGTGTTTGAGATCGAATTTACTTGGTCAAAATATTCGACATAAATCATTACACAATTTATTCGAAGACTGACGACAAAAGACAACAAAAGGAAGACGAACTTGAAATAACTTAATTCTGTTGGAAAACTTAGCAGAATAATAGTTTATTTAACTACTATATAGTAACTGCTCCAATATGGTATCATCGAATAAGGACACAAATGTCAAAAAAACAAATGCAGGAAACAGATTGTCTGACATGCAGTTCTCCAATCCAGGAGGAAAGAACATCAAAAGACAGTTCCGAGAGAAATCACAGAGACAATGTGTAGCACCTGGGAGAGATTTCCTGCCTTCCAATCTTGCTGAGACACCAGCAAAAACTGGTGAAAGGTAAAACTAAGAATCCTGGTTCTGCAAGAGTTTGACCGTCACTCCACAGGACCAGGCCGTGGCTGCAAGAACACACGGAATGGACTGTATCTACATCGTCTATGGCTCCGTAGGTGTCTCTCAAAAATGTCTAAACCCACCTAAGCCGTTTAATGCTGAACAGACAAAAGTCAAAGTTAAACATAAATAAATAAAGCAAAAGGATGCAGCGGGCCTGGTGATCAGACACAGACGGCCTCGGGAGCCCAGCAATTCCTATACTATTAAAACACAGCAGAATCATCCAGTTTGTGAAGATAAAGAATTATGTCTCGCCCTCACCTCGATGTTTACAACTGGAGATGTGCCATGAGCCCAATAATCATCGATATCAAAATCCCACACACACCAAGTGTTATTGTGATATATTTCAGAGTTGCTGTGAAATGGGTTAACTGGAGCTGTTTGTTCAGTGACTGTGATTAATATCAGTCTTCCTGGACCTAACTGGGTCACTGGAGGATTTCCCTCTTCCATAATTAGTACCTTCTTTCAACTTGTTATGCCATAGTATTCGGCACAGAGACAACCTCAACAAGATTGGGATCAGCAGCTACAGAGAAAGAGAGAGATCAGAATCTGAGAACATTAGAATGGGCCAACAATGGATTTTAATTTGAGAATATTAGACAGGAATGTTCCAACAATGGATCCGAATCTGAGAACATGAGACTTGAACGTTACAACAGTGGACAGGAGTTTATCCTTGGGTGTTTACTGTCTTTCTCGGCATTGGGCATGGTTAGAGATGCGGATACGAGCTATACTGATGATAATTCAAGCTGGGTACTATCCCATCCTCGCTATTATTGGTGTTCCTGGTAAGTCAATCTCTATCAATTCTATGAATGATGCTGAATATTATTGCTATTCTGGTTGATTACATTTAACAAATGCATAAACTTTCAGTCACAAACGCTACTTCATTCTCATGCATTTCCAAACGACTTACACATAAACATCTAAGACGGTAAAAGACTGTTCGGAACCTTAGAGTCCACTTACCGTGAACTGTTTTATGTATCCATATTCTCTCTGTCATCAAACCTGCCGACGCCCACCTTCATAATATCCCCAATCTCCTGATTTGCCTGCGTTCTGTTGCTGACTTCGCCATCATCTACCCCTTCGTTAACGACAGACTTTATGGCTCCCGTTCTCTTCTGACCTCTCTTCCAGTCAGAAATAGTTTGACCACAAACTTGTTCTTGTCTCTACAGTTACTTCACAACAGGGACTCTTAAACAGAGTAATAATATCACTAACTGTGTAATTCAGAGGCACAGGTTATGACTGTAAATGCATTGTCTGAAATCCTATCACAACCGATGACTAAATTTAAATTCCAATATCAAAAATAGGAATGAAACCTAATTTCGCTCAAGGCAAGCATAAACCATCAGGATTTCTATTCTTAGTTTTTAAATAACCTTTACTAAAAAACCTAACATGCTTTCCATGTCTGAACTAATTGTCATCTCAGATCCACAACAATATGGTTGCCTTCATATTGCCTTGACAAATGGTTGCGTGGTCAAGGGCAGTTAGAATGGACAATAAATACTGCCCTTGCCAGTGATGCTGGCATCCCGCGAAACAACAACATTAAAGGTGACATAACCAAGGAAATGCGGATTCTGGCGATCTGAAATAAAATTCTCCACCGTCTGAAAGAACGTTGGAGAATCTCAGCAGGTATGGCAGTCTGTCGAAAAAAAAAACACAAATAGTGTTTCGAGTTCAGTGAACTATCAAAACTGAATGCAACTGAGAAATAATATTATTATATCAGGGATGGATAGTAGAGTGAGCTGGAGGCTTGTGTTGAGTGGATGATGGCCAGCAAGAGAGAGAGAGAGAGAGTGAGAGAGAGAGAGAGAGAGAGAGAGACAGAGAGAGACAGAGAGAGAGAGAAAGAAAGGAAAAGCAAGCAAAACGATTGCTGTTGATGGACTGAAAGGAAAACAGAATGGGAAGTTATTCTACTATTTCCCCTTTTCACATATTCCTGAGTATCATATTTATTATGGGATGTCCCTGCTTACCGTTAGTTATGTTCCCTCTATCTCTCGTCTCTGAGTGTGGTGATCAACTCCATCAGCAATGCTTATAGTCGCTGACATATAGAGAAACGTAATGTTCAATTGTCAACTGCTTCTTTGGAGAGAGGAACTGTTACTATGCGACTGTGTGGAGTCGCAAGAAATTTCTCAGCCAGGAAAAGAAATTGAGGAGCTGAAAAATGTATTGCTGGAAAAGCACAGCAGGTCAGGCAGCATCCAAAGATCAGGAGAATCGACGTTTCGGGTATGAGACCTTCTTCTGGAATGAGGGAGGTGTGCCAAGCAGGCTAAGATAAAAGGTAGGGAGGAAGGACTTGGGGGAGGGGCGTTGGAAATGCGATAGGTGGAAAGAGGTTAAAGTGAGGCTGACAGGCCGGAGAGGTGGTGGGGGCGGAGCGGTCAGGAAGAAGATTGCAGGTTAGGAAGGCTGTGCTGATTTCAAGGGTTGGGATTGAGACAAGGTGGGGGGGAGGGGAAATGCGGAAGCTGGAGAAATCTGAATTCATCTCTGGTGGTTGGAGGGTTCCCAGGCGGAAGATGAGGCACTCTTTCGCGCATGCCCAAAACGTCGATTCTCCTGATCTTTGGATGCTGCCTGACCTGCTGTGCTTTTCCAGCAACACATTTCTCAGCTCTGATCTCCAGCATCTGCAGTCCCCACTGTCTCCTCGAGAAACTGAGGAGACCGAGGCATTTTCAATACTGAATGGATGCATTGTAGGTGTGGGGAATTCACTTGCTGTTGTCATCTGGAAAGTCAGTGGAGTCTCTGTGGATGGTGTTCTCAGGATTGTGATGTCAGCTACTGGGTTCATTCAGGGAGCCCCGGTTGTCTGGGGACCCCACTCTTAATGCTGCATTTACAGTGTGTCTGGGTCCATGATAAACAAATGGAGCTGAGACTACAAAGAAGCGAAGCTGTACAAACAGGGAGGAGTGAGGCACTATATTTTCCTCTCTGGGATTTCCAGGAACATTTGTCTAAGCTGCACGCATTCAGGTGTAAGGTGTAAAACCAGATTGTCTCAAAATTGAGGTGGTCACTGAGCTGTATTCTCTCCTTCAGTATAACCTGTGTTCTCACACCAGTAGCAGGACTGCGCTGACACTCACGATAAATTAAACTGGATTGATTCTTGGACTTTGCAGGCAGCAGTGGGTAATATATCCACCATCTCTGAAGTGCAGTCCAACAATGTATTCACGAGTTGACTGAAACCATCTGCCTGCTGAGAGGAATGCACTGGTTTTATCTCCGCAGGGGAAGGTACAGAAACTACTTTCCACAAATATTAGGGAACAGAGGGACTGGTAAAAATTGGAAACTGCAGGAAATCAGAATTAATGAAGTGTATGTTATTGAAAATCTGATTGAATTGAAGTTTCATAAGTTGTTGCATCTGATGAGTTACATCTCAGAGTTACTGAGATGAGAACAATGCTTGTGAAATAATTACTGATTATTCTTCAAAGCTAGTTAGATTCTGGAAAGGATCCTGCAGACTGGACAGCCGCTATTGTCAACCTAAATATTTAAAACAGGATGGAGAGGGAAAACAGAAAACTAAATAATTTGATGTCAGCTTTGAGAGAAAAAAAATTGGAACCTTTTACAAGGAACGTGACGACTAGACACTTGGAGAATAATGATATGATTTGGTACATTCGGCCTAGATTCAGGAAAGGGAAATGATCTTTGATAAACCTGTTTGTAGAGATTGTCCGTTGTGACATCGAAAGTTGAGAACCAATGGGATTGGAGTATTTGTATTTTTAGAAGACGCTTGACATGTCTCAATACAGATGAATGGGGAATGTTAGAGTCCATGGGTAGGTAGGGGTGAAATATATACCACATGGATTAAAATTTGAGTAACGGAGATACGAGAAGAATACTGTTATTCTCTGGACTGAAGGATTGATGGGTGGCAGCAGGATCAGTGTTTGAGCAATAGCTGTTCACAAGGTATAACAATTATTCAGATGTGAACAACAAATATCATCATGAACATTTATATTTATTAAATGGTAGAGAGGTTGGCGTGTGCTTTTGTTGAAAAGGACCTGGCTGTCCCTGGTCATAGGTCACTGACAGAATTCATACAGGGGCAGGAAGTAAATGATATGTGGCTCTTCAGGCAAAATGATTGAAGTACAAAAGTTAGAATATCTTTCCCACTGATCGTATTTTGTTGAGATAGTATTTGGTGCTTTGTGTAAAGGTTTGGTCTGCTTTATAATCAATGATCTCTTGGTCACCGAGACAGTGCAAAGGAGTTTGACCAGACTAAACACTAGCATGATGTTACCATGAGGAGAGAGTGCAGTAACGGTGTGCTTAATCTGTAGCGCTGTGAGAGAATAAGAAGTTGAAGCTTGATGGGTATGGACAGAAACTCATTATGTCCCAAACAGCTGAATGGGGTGACAATATCATACTTTTCATTGGATGTTTGATTCACGACAGTTTATGTGCATCTGCAGAACCCTCACGTCGACGGACAGCGAGGTGCAGGCTCAGAATGAACTCTGAGCACTTTAAAGCACAGTTACTGTGTGACATTCATTGAGTGTCACTTTGTACAGAATCCTGTCAGCAGCCAAAATACCATCATTATGAAATATTTAGTTATTCCCCACCGGTATCTGACCTCCACGGAGACCATTGGTCTGCCTTCTTGGAGATGGAAGGTAACTTGGAAAATGGCTAAAAAATGTTGGCTTCATTCCGACTGTCAGAAAACCATGTTAAAGTAACACATATGTACCATGAGTAATTAAGCCATTTGGATCAATTTGGAACAGTCTGTCTGTGCAGCCCCTGCTCCATTTGTTTGTGATGGTGGAGCATCTCTGACACTTTCCTGTTCCTGTGTTAGTGGCTTGACAAGCTGAATAACCTCTTCCTGTTCCTTTGTATGGGACTCCGGGTGTGAAATGGCTCTTTCTGATCCCATGTACGTGACATGTGGGAGAGAGCAGACTCACATCTTGCTGTGCAACAGGCAGGAGGGACTGAATGGGCTCTCCTTGTTTTGCCCAGTAGTTTTGATGGGATGAATCGCTCCCCCACATTCTCGTGAAACCAGATTGAGCTGCTGAATGAACTTGTCCTTTCACTGTGCAAATGTACTGTGCTGTTACATAAATGTTACCCAGACTTAACAACACGGTCTTGAAAGTTGTCCGAGTTTTGCTTTACATGGTCACAGATTGTTTCAAGAGCTGAAGAGGGACAACCTGTCCCGAAAACTTTGTAGACCAGTGAATGCCCCTCTTCTGCTGGCACGGTGAATCAGTAGCTAACACTGCTGCCTCACAGCACCAGGGTCCCAGGTTCGATTCGAGCCTTGGGCAACTGTCTGTGTGGAGTTTGCACGTTCCCCACTTGTCTGCAGGAGTTTCCTTCGGATGCTTCGGTTTCCTCTCACAGTCCGAATATGTGCACGCAGGGTGAATTGGCCACACTAAATTGTCCATCATGTTAGATGCATTAGTCAGACGGAAATGTGTTTGGGTGGGTTACTCTTCGGAGGGTCGGTGTGTACTGGTTGGGCGGAAGTGCCTGTTTCCACATTGTAGGGAATCTAATCTGCTCAGTTTGGACTCAATGGGCTGAATAGCCTACTTCCACACTGTAGGGATTCTATGATGACAAGCTGGAGATGCCTGAGCTGAGGAAGCTACACTGAGGATCTCCTGCAGATGTGCCCCACGGTTGAGATGATTGATGCCCACCAATGATAATCATCTTCCCTTGTGCCGTGAATGACTCCAAGCAGTGTCGAGGTCATAATTAATACTCATTAAGTGTGATTTTGTTCAGGCTTCTTGATGTCATCCTCAGTCAAATACTGCCTTGAATTCAGGGTCAGTCTCTCTTACCTGAGCCGCTGCGTTACCTCTTTTGTTCATATCAATAGGTCATGGTGCAGAAGCAGAGAAGGTTTTCTTCAAACAGGGTAATGAATGTCAGGAATTCTCTTACACAGAGATCTAGGGGAGCTAGATCACTGAAAGGGACCAGTGGTGTCCCGCTGGGATCAGTTCAGTGACCTCTGCTCTCTGTTAATTTCAAAATGACTTGGATATGGGTGTTGAAGAGTTGGCTAGTAAGTTTACCGATGACACAAAGGTGGTTGGAGTGGTACGGAATGTGGAGGGTTATTGTAGGTTGCAATGGGATATCGACAGGATGCAGAGCTGGGCTGAGAAGTGGCACATGGAGTTCAAACTGAAGTAATTCACTTTGCAAGCTGGAATGATAATGCAGAATACATGGTTAAAGGCAGGATTCTTGGCAGTGTGGAGAAACAGAGGGATCCTGGCTTCCGTGTCCACAGATCCCTCAAAGCTGCCACCCAAGTTGATCAGGTTGTTAAGAAGGCGTATGGTATGTTGGCTTTCAGTTGCAGGGGGATTGAGTTTAAGAGCCGCGAGGTTATGCTGCAGCTCGATAGAGCCCTGCTCAGACCGCACGGAGAATATTGTGTTCAGTTCTGGTCTCCTCATTATAGGAAGGATAATGAGGCTTTTGAGAGTGTAAAGAGGAGATTTACCAGGATGCTGCCTGGACTAGAAGTCTTATGAGGGAGCGAGGGCTTTTCTAATTAGAGGAAAAATAGAGGAGAGGTGACTTGATAGAGGTGTACAAGATGATGAGAGGCAGATAGAGAGTGAATAGCCAGAGACATTTTCCCATGGCAGAAATGTCTATCACGAGGTGGCATAATTTTAAGGTAATTGGAGGAAGTTTTAGGGGAGATATCAGAGGTAGATTATTTACACAGAGAGTGGTGGGTGTGTTGAATGCACTACAATCAGTGGTAGTAGAGTCAAATACGTGAGGGAAACTTAAGAGACTCTTGGATAGGCACATCGAATAAAGTGAATGGAAGCATATAGGATAGAGTAGGAAAAACAACACAACGTCGAGGGGTGGAGGTCCTAACTGCATGCATTCATGTAGAACCTTGAGCTCAAAATCTGCATGAATTCATGTAAAACTCTGTTATCTCACTTTTTAGCTTAGAATCAATCTAAACATCATGGCATAGTCAGAGAACACAGGGGGCCAACACCTTCAACATTTTGTCTTGCTATCACCATTGTTCACAGCTCACCTGAGAATGTAACTTTTTTTTAAAAAAAGGTTTTGGGATTTACACATGAAAGAAGTGAAACTATCATGGTATTCTAACAGATGAAAGGCTTAACAGTCAATTAATTTTTCCATGTATAATTTCAGTTACATCACACTGTAAATTTTTGCTATAAATTCTGTGTTATGATCGAGCCCTCCACTATCACCTGATGAAGGAGCGATGCTCCAAATGCTAGTGTGCTTCCAATTAAACCTGTTGGACTATGACCTTGTGCTATGTGATTTCTAACTTTGTACACACCAGTCGAACACCGACATCTCCAAATCAGTACTGTTCTTTGTTCTGTGTTCTATGGAAGTGCTCAAGAAGACTTGGACATTAAGAAGATTTGACAATTGGAGCAGGTCAGCCTTGATCTTAGTGAAAGGCAAGGCAGGCTTGGGATGGGAATGACCTGCCCCTGTTTCTGATGCTCTCCCATTCTGTTATCGGAAATTTCGTATGTGTTATTTTCCTGGAAGGTCTTTTATGGAATGTTGCAATCAGGGAGACCCGTGGATTTTGTGAGCCATCACTGGGTGAGATTTGGGGGATGTATTCACAGTGAATCTGGGTCGACAACATAATTAACAAATGAAGCATAAGACACAGAGAGGGGAGGTTTTGTAAAGAGAAATGAGCAACCTCTTCCATATCCAGCCTGGGTCTTCCAATTACATTTTCCAAATCTCCCAAACCGAGTGGGACAGTCTCGAGGGACCGAACTGTTTCCTCTATTTCTGTGCTCCATGCTATCGCAATAAGTGGACTCCAACTGCTCCTGTCTAGCAGTTTAGAGGGGTTGAATGGAACACAGAAATATGGGAGTGAGGAGTAGGAGTGGGTCATTAGAGAATTTGAGCCTTCTCCACCAGACATTTAGATTGTGGCTGATCAGATTGTGGTCTCAGCCTCATCGTCCTGTCTGTGTCCCATTATCCGTGACTCACTTCTCTGTCAAATCTTTAACTAACTCAGCAGTGAATACTTGTAATCAGAGAGGCACCACAAACTTCTGGGGAAGAGAATTCCCATTCGAATGGCCCTTTTGGAATTCTTCCTCATCCCGCTGTGAGAATAAGAGAATCATACAGAATCATACATGGAAAAAGATCCTTTTGTCCAATTTGTCCATGCCAATCAGACATCTTAATCAGATCTCATCCCACTTGTCAGCATTTGGCCCACATCACATGATGCATTCCCATTTATGTACCTATCCAGTTCCATTGTAAACATGAAATTGTACCCGCTTTCACTACATTCTCTGACAGTACACCCACCAGCCTCTGTATGAAAAGGTTTCCCCTCAGGTCCCTTCTAAGTCTTTGCCCTGTCACCTTCACTCTATGCCGTCTAGTTCTGGCCCCCTACACTGGGAAAACGATCTTGTCCAATCAGACTATCCATGCCCCTCAGGGCTTTATTAAACATCTGTCATGTCACCATTCAGTCTCTGACAGTCCAGGGGAAAAAGCCTCATCCTGTTCATCATCTCCCTGTAGCTCAAACCCTCAGGTTCCAGAAAATCTTTGGAAATCTTTTCTGCACCCTTTCAAGCTTAACAACATCCATCCTTTAAAAGAGTCAACTGATATGTACGCAGTTTTCTTAAAGTGGCCTTACCTACGTCCTGTACAAGCCCCTCACGCTACCCCTACTCCTATTCTCAATGTTCTGACCGATTAAGGCCAGCACATCAACCACGTTCCTCACTACTCTACCGACCTAAACTCCACTTTCAAGGAACTGTGAATCTTCACCCATAGTTCTCTTTGTTAAGCAACATTTCCCAGGGCACTACCCCCGCTTTAACTTACCGAAATGTAAAACCTCACAATTATCTAAATTAAACTCCATAAGCCAGTCCTTGGCTCATTGATGATCAAGGATCCAGTTATATTCTGAGATAATCTTCTTCACTGTCCACTGCACCGCGTTGGTGATGTTATCTGTAAACTTACTAACCATGCCTCCGATAATCACATCAAAGTTGTTTATAGCCGTGATAAAAAGCAGTGAGCTCAGCACTGTTTCTTTCAGAACACTGCTGGCCACAGGTATTCAGTTTGGAAAACAATCCATTACCTTCAATCCAAATTTGTATCCAATTGGTTAGCTTTTCCGAGATTACATATAACCTAATTTTAGTAATCTGTCTACGATGGGGAACCTTATTATATGCCTTGCTGAAGTTTGTGTAAAAATTGTACACCACAGTGTATTCTTAAATCTTCTTTGTCACCTCTTCATAATACTCAATCACATTAATTAGACATGGTTTCACAAATCCATATTGACTATCTCTAATCATTCCTTGTCTTTCTAAATAAATGCAAATTCTATCCCTCAGAATCCCCTCCAAGGAACTCCTCGTCTCTGACGTTGGCTGATTGAGTCGATAATTCTCTGTATTGTTTTGGCTCCCTTCTACATTTTCTAGCCCCACTCCTCCACTGCCCACAAAAAATAATTAAACCTATGTTGGTGATATGGCCAATGATATAGTTCTCAGAGTGTGTCAGGGTCAGTGTTCGGAACAAGTCAGGCAGATTTCTTTAATCTACTAAAACAACATGTCTATGACCAAAACAAACTATGATGGAAAGAGGAATGACGAGAGGATATTGCAAATATGTACAGTGATATTTCCCTTTGAAAAATACTGAGAAACACACACACACACACACACAGACACACACGCACAGACAGACAGAAAGACAGACACAGACACACACACACACACACACACACACACCCACACACACACGTATTGTCGATAACAAACTGAAAAGCAAAATATCTGCAAAGTTAACTTGAAAGAACATTGTCCAAATATGATTCGAACTTCTGACCTAAGGAAAAATGAGAGTTTGATCCAAATGCTGTTCTATGTGTAGAGTCATCAAGTCCAAGAGCATGGTGAGAGGCAGAGAGGCCCTTTGGTCCAAACTCGTCAATACTGAGCCAAATATCAAACCACACTAACCCCATTCCCAGCAGTTGGCCCATAGCATTCTCGTCCTTTCCTGTCCATATACTTGCCCAAATGCCATTTACGTATCGTTAATATAAATGCTTCAACCACTTCCGTTGGCAGCTCATTCCCTTTGTGTACCACTCTCTGTGTAAAACAGTTTCCATCATTTTCCCTTTTATTCTTTCCCCTCTCACCTTAAACTGATGCTCTCCCCTCCTTGATAACCCAACTCTCGGAAAAAAAGGTTGGGTCCATTCACCCTATCAATGTAAACTTCCATAGACCCCTCTCCTGTGCTCTCAAGAAAAAAAGTCCTCGATTGTCCAACCTCTCCCTATAATTCATACTGTTGGGTCCTGGCAACATTTTTGTAAATTCCGTCTGCATTCATTCCAAATTAAAAACATCCTTCCGATCGCAATGTGACTAAAACTGAACACAGCACTTCAAGTGCAGCCTCACCAACATCCTGTATAACTGCAACATTACTTCCCAACTGCTCTCCTCCATGTCCTGACCAATGCTTGCTAGTGTGGCAAAAGCCTTCTTCATTCCCATGTCTAACTATGACCCCACTTTCAGAGAACGGCGGACCTAAACTCCATGGTCCCTCTGCTCAACTACACTCCTTTAGCTCCGACGAATCACCATGAAACTCCTACCTTGATCTAACGTTGCCAAAATATCCCTCGGCCCACGTCTCCAGTTTGATCAAGGTCCTGCTGCAGTTTCTGATATCCTTCCTCACTGTCCACGATACCACCTATCTTAGCGTCATCTTCAAGTTCCCTATCCATGCTTTGTACATTCGCAAGAATATCATTGATACATATAACAAATAGCAACGGGCCCAGCAGCGACCCCTGAGGCACTTCATGTGTCACAGGCCTCCAGTCCGAGAGCATCCTTCCACTAATATCCTCTGCTTACTACCATGAAGCCAATTGTGTACCTAATTTGCCAGGTCCCTCTGGATTCCATGTGATTCTAACCTTCCAGACCAGCCTATCAATGGCAACCTTGTCAAAGGCCTTACTGAAAACCACACACTCTACCGCCCTACCCTCATCAACATTCCTGGTCACTTCATCAATGAACTCAAACACATTTGAGAGGCATGATCTCCCACTCACAAAGCCATGCAATCTTTCCAGTATAAAAACAACTATTAATAATAATTATTAAAATTAATAATATCAAGCTAATAAGATATCAAACTAATATCAAACTAATAATAAGATGACACTTTCTATGGAGAATAAATTAACCATGGTATGTAATATTCGAACGTGCATCATGGGTGAAGGGCAGAATATATTTTGTCCCTGTGTCATTGAACTGTGTTGAAAAAAAGCAAGGGTGACATGGTGATTCAGTGGCTAGTACTGCTGCCTCATAATGGGTTTGGTTCCAGCTTCGGGTGACTTTCTGTGTGGAGGTTGCACATTCTCACTGTGTTTGTGTGGGTTTCTTCTGGGTTCTCCATTTTCCTTCCAAAATCCAAAGATCTATAGGTCAGGTGAATTGGCCATGCTGTTACCTATAGCGTTATGTGCATTCGTCAGGGGTAAATATAGGGTAGAGGAATGGAACTGGGTGGGTGACTGTTTGGAGGGTCAGTGTGGTCTTGTTGTGCCAGAGGGCCTGTTTCCATACTGTAGGGAATCTGTCAAAAAAACTATTTCTAAACAAACCTTATCTTTCCAAATGAATGCATATCTCACCCCTCAGAGTCTTCTCAAGCAACCTACGTACCACAGATATTAGACTTCCTGGTCTATCGATCCCAGATTTTTCTTTGCTTCCCTTCTTGAATAATGGCACAAGATTTGCTAATCTCCAATATTCTGCAACCTAACCTGTCGCGAACGATGATTCATAAATATCAACCAGGGTCCCCGTAGTTTCTTCTGTAGCCTCTTGCAGTGTTCTTAGATGCATCCGTTTACGACCAGATTTATCCACCTTCATACATTCTAATGCATCCAACACATCTTCTCCTGTGATATTTACCCACCCCAAGATAACACTACGACTTTTGTCAGCCTCCCAAGTTTCGTGTACTTCTCCACGGTAAAGGCAGAAGAGAAATATTCATTGAGAATCTCGGAAATCTCCTACGGTTCTGGACATGCTTGGTCAAAGCCTCAATAACTCCTGACATCCGAGGTTCCCTCTTCCTACCAACCATGCCTTTTACCCTCACAGTGACATATAGACCTTGAACTGTCGACATTTCACTTTTAATGTCCTCCCACTTGCAGGAGGTCCCTTCGCCTGCAAACAAATACCTCCAACTAACACCTACAAGCTCCTGTCTCATTCCATCAAAATTCGCCTTGCCCCACGTTTGAACTTGAACATGTGGACCAATTTTGTCCTTCTGCATAACTATTTAAAAATCAATAGAACTATGTTCGCGGGTCCCAGAGTGCTCCCCCACTATCACCTCAGTCACCTGTCCTGCCCTAGATCTTAGAGTAGGTCACGTTTCGTCACTTCCCGAGTTGCACCGTCTACTTACTGTTGAGGAAACTATTCTGAACACACTTAATAAATACACCCCATCTCAGTCCTTAATTCTATGTCATTCCCAGTCTATGTTAGGAAAATTAAAATCTCCTACTAATGCAATCCTATTGGCGCTGCAAGTCTCCCCAGTCTGTCGACATACTTTTGTTCTACTAATTCCTCGTTTATTATTTGGGGGCCTATAGTAAAATACAAATCATATCACCATTCCCTTCTTATTTATTAGCTCCCCAGACAAATCCTCACAGGATGATCCACCAGTTATTTTATCTCTGTTTACTGCTGTGATACCACCTTAATAAAAAATGAAACTCTCCGTCTCCTCTTTCCACCATCTCCGTGCCGCATAAAACATCTGTACCCTGGTACATTAAGCTGCCGGTGCTGTCCCTCCCTTAGCCATGTTTCAGTCATGGCTATAATATCCCAGTCCCACGCACCGATCCATGTCCTGAGTTCATCAGCCTTACCTGTCAGCCATCTTGCATTGAAACAGTTGCGATTTAATCCAACAGGCATTCCTTGCTCCCTGGCCTGACCTGTCTTTTCATTTTACTGTTTCTGATTACTGTATCTCCTTCCAGCCTCGCACTTGCCTCTCTGCTGTTGAGGATCCCACTACTCCCCAACCCCAGCAAATCTAGTTGAAACCCTCCCTTGCAGCAGTTGCAAACCTTCCTGCCAGCATATTGGTCCCCTTCCAGCTCAGGTACAACCCGTCCTTCCTGAACACGTCACCTTGCCCCACAAAAGATCCCAGTAATCCAAAAATCTCTGCCCCCTGCACCAATTCTTTAGCCACCCCTTCATCTGCCATATCCTCCGATGCTTACCCTCAATAGCACGGAGAACTGGAAGTAAACTGGATATTAGCACTGTATTTTATCCTTTTCCGTAGCTCTCCACAATCACTCTGCAGGATGTCATCACTATTTCTACCTGTGTCACTCTGTCCTTTGTACCAATGTGCACAATGACTTCTGGCTTCTTCCCGCTCCCACCACCCTCCCCCCACCCCCGGTGAGAACGTTCTGCAGCTGCTCTGAGACATCCTGGACCTGCCATGTGGGAGGCTACACACCATTCCGGATTCCCATTTGCAGCCAGAGAATCTCCTGTCTGTTTCCCTCACTATCGAGTCGGATAATTACTTCTGTTGTTATTCTGCTTGCACAGCCTTCTGACAATGGGATTTCTTCATGATACAGTTGAATTTGGCTGAATTGTTTTGCTTCAGGCAATGGGGAGATTCCAATGAATCCTCATCAGGAAACCTCTATTAGTGCGAAAGACGACTGCGCTTTTTTTCACTCCGACAAATTGCTGTGATGAGCGTAAGGGAAACAGAAAGGGAGCAATAGAATGTTTCTCCACAGATAGGCTAGATTTTCCATCTGTAAGTTAAATCGGTAACGTTACCAGTCCCACACTGGACTGGGTGAGCTCTTCTTGAACATTGTCCGAACTATATGACTCCATAACATTCTAGACTTCAGCTCAGTGTGTTACTGCAGAATCAATTCATTAACAATAAATGGTTCTACTTGTTTTGAAGATTGGTAATATGTGCTTGCATAATGTAAAAATAAGCGTTTCATGTCTTCACAATGTCTGTGTTAAAATGAATATTCTTAAACATATGCAGTAATTGCTGGAAAAGCTCAGCTTGTCTGTCAGAATATGTGGGAAGAGAATTCACAGTTCAATTTTACTGTCCAATGACCTTTCCTTTGAAACTGACTTATTCTTAAATTATTTCCCCAGTTTGATTCTCCCACACAATAAGAAATATCCATCCAGTATTCACCACCTACACTCTTCTCCAGATCTTATATGGTCAATAAAACATCCCTCATTCTCAGGCCTAACTGCTAATTCTTCATAACGTAATGTCTTCATCCCAAGAATGCGTAAAGAGAAACATCTTTGAGACGTTTCGAAAGTAATTTTGTTTATTTTTCAGTTTAGGCAGTTATAACTACACATTATACAACAGATGTAATCTCAGCAATGCCCTGTACTGATGCAAAAAACATCGCTAAGATCATACCCAACACTCCTTGCATGAAACAGGATCCCGACATTGACCTTCCAAATCACTTGCTACATCTTCAGGTTAATTTGATGTGATTCATGTACAAAGATACACAGATCCCTCTGTACCACTGAGTTCTGCATTCTCCTTGCATTTAAATAAATTTCTGCTGTTTCGTCTTTTCCACAAAACAGAAAATTTCCATCACATATATATTGTACTGTTTTTATTTTCTGCTGAATCTTTGCCCACAGCCATCCTCTGTCTGTATGCCATTGCTTGTTCTGCACTCCCACTGTCTGTATCCCATTGCAGAAGCACTGCCCTCCTCCGTCTTTATCCCATTGCTGATGCTCTGCCCTCCCCTGTCAGTATCACATTGCAGTACCTCTGCCCTCCCCTGTTTGTATCCCATTGCAGACACTCTGCCTCCCCCGTCTGTTTCCCATTGCAGACACTCTGCCCTATTCCTGCCCGTATCCCATTGCAGATGATCTGCCCTCCCCCTGTCTGTATCCCATTGCAGACGATCTACCCTTCCCCGTCTGTATCCCATTGCAGACGATCTACACTTCCCCGTCTGTATCCCATTGCAGACGCTCTGTCTCCATTTGACATCTTATTGGATGACTATCCTGGTGCATGAGCAAACTGAGCTCCATCTCCTTCATCCGGTTCATGAGAATAGATTGTAATTTGTTGATGACCTCATACAGATCCATGAAGAATTCCACTCGTTACAGCTTTCCAAACACAAAATGAGTAATGATCTCTACTCTGCATTTCCTGACAGCTACCCAGGGCTCACCTGCTTCAGCATAACAGCCTGGAATGGTTATATGGCGACCCCTGTGCTGTAATTTACTGAGTACTTCATTCTGTTCGTTGAAGCATATTTGTTGCAGCCCATTCTGCCGCAGACACATTTCGGCGCAGAACTATTTCAGCGCAGCTCATATTTATTCCTTTTCAGGCTTTGATCAAAGCATTAACCAAAGCAATAAAAATAAAAATAGTGTTTATTCCCTTTAGTAAAAATGTTAAAAAGACACTTGAGTAAGTATAACATTGACTCAGAGTTTTCTTTCAGAGCTAAAATGATAATTGGTCTTGCATTTATTCAGATTGAAAACATTCATGAAGCTATTGAACATTTGACTGATGCGCTTCCAGATGAACTACAACCGCTGCTGGACTGGTTCGAGGATAACTATGGAGGTAGAAGATTACGCAGAGGAAATGGTCGGCGTTCACCTCTTTTACCATTTGGAATGTGGAATTTATATGAAAGAACTTTAAACAATGACGACAAAACAAACAATAATGCAGAAGCTGTCCACAGGAGATGACAATGTGAACTTGATGTGGAACATCCAGTTATTAGAACATAGAAAAACATAGAAAAATACAGCGCAGTAAAGGCCCTTCAGCCCTCGATGTTGCGCCGACCGAAGCCTACGTAACCTACACGAGCCCAATAACCTCCATATGCTTGTCCAATGCCCGCTTAAATGACCATAAAGAGGGAGAGTCCACCACTGCGACTGGCAGGGCATTCCACGATCTCACAAAAAAACTACCCCTAACATCTGTCCCATACCTACCACCCCTTAATTTAAAGCTGTGTCCCCTAGTAACAGCTGACTCCATACGCGGAAAAATGTTCTCACTGTCAACCCTATCTAAACCCCTAATCATCTTGTATACCTCTATCAAATCTCCCCTAAACCTTCTTTTCTACAATGAGAAAAGTCCCAAGTGCCTCAGCCTTTCCTCCAACCATCTTCCTACCATGCCAGGCAACATCCTGGTAAACCTCCTCTGCACTCGTTCCAATGCCTCCACATCCTTCCTGTAGTATGGCAACCAGAACTGCACACAATACTCCAGATGAGGCCGCACCAGAGTCTTATAAACTGCAACATGACTTCAGGACTCCGGAACTCAATTCCTCTACCAATAAAGCCCAGTACGCTATATGCCTTCTTCACAGCACTATTTACCTGGGTGGCAACTTTCAAAGATCTGTGTACATGGACACCAAGATCCCTCTGCCCATCCACACTACCAAGTAGTCTACCATTAGCCCAGTAATCCATCTTCTTGTTACTCCTACCAAAGTGAATGACTTCACACTTAGATACATTGAATTCCATTTGCCACCTTATTGCCCAGCTCTGCAACTTACCTATGTCGCGCTGTAACCTGCCACATCCTTCTTCGCTTTTCACAACTCCACCGACTTTCGTGTCATCCGCAAACTTGTTCACCCAGCCTTCAAGCCCCTCCTCCAGGTCATTTATAAAAATGACAAACAGCAATGGTCCCAAAACAGATCCTTGTGGAACAACGCTAGTGACTGCGCTCCAAGATGAAACTATACCATCACGTACTACCCTCTGTCACATTCCAGCCAGCCAATTCCTAATCCAAAGCTCTAATGCACCCTCAATGCCATACCTCCGTCGTTTTTGCATTAGCCTGCCATGGGGTACCTTATCGAACGCCTTGCTAAAATCCATATACGCCACATCGACTGCTTTACCCTCGTCCACCTCCTTGGTCACCTTCTGAGAGAATTCAATAAGGTTTGTGAGGCACGACCTGCCCTTCACAAAACCATGCTGACTATCCTTGATCACATTATTCCTATCCAGATGTTCATCAATCCTATCCCTTACAATTCTCTCTTAGACTTTGCCCACAACAGAAGTGACACTGACTGGCCTATAGTTACTCGGGCTATCCCTGCTCCCCTTCTTGAACAAGGGGACCACATTCGCTATCCTCCGGTCTTCTGGCACTGCTCCTGAAGACAACGACGACCTAAAAATCAAGGCCAATGGCTCCGGCATCTCCTCCCTAGCTTCCCAGAGGATCCTAGGATAAATGCCATCAGGCCCAGGGGACTTATCTATTTTCATCCTTTCCAGTATTCCCCAGACCTCTTCCCTACGTACCTCGAGGCCATCCATTCTAATCACTTGTGACTCAATATTCACATCAGCAACAGTGTCCTGTTCCTGAGTGAATACTGACGAAAAGTATTGATTTAGTGTCTCACCAATCTCCTCTGCCTCCACACACAACTTCCCACTGCTATCCTTGATTGAACCAATACCTACCCTAGTCATCCTTTTATTCCTGACATACATATAGAAGGCCTTTGGGTTTTCCCTAATCCTACCAACTAAGGACTTTTCATGTCCCCTTCTCGCTGCTCTTAGCTTTCTCTTTCGATCCTTCCTGGCTACCTTATAACTCTCAATCGCCCCAACTGAACCTTCATGCCTCATCTTTACATAGGCCCCCCTCTTCCCTTTCACAAGGGATTCCAATTCCTTATTAAACCACGGCTCCCTCACAAGACCCTTTACTCCCTGCCTGACTGGTGCATACTTATCAAGGACACCCATTAGCTGTTCCTTGAACAATCTCCACATATCATTTGTGTTCTTCCCTTGAAGCCTATTTTTCCAAGCCACGCGTCCTAAGTCATGCCTCACCGCATCATAATTTCCCTGCCCCCAGCTATAACTGTTGCCCTGCAGTGCACACTTATCCCTATCCATCACTAGAGTAAAAGTCACCGAGTTGTGTTCACTGCCCCCGAAGAGCTCACCTACCTCCAAGTCTAACACCTGGCCTGGTTCATTGCCTAGAACCAAATCCAGTATAGCCTCACCTCTAGTTGGCCTGTCTACATATTGTGTCAGGAAACCCTCCTGCACACATTGGACAAACACCAACCCATCTAACGAACTCGAGCTATAGCTTTCACAGTCAATATCTGGGAAGTTAAAGACCCCCATAACAACCACCCTGCTGCTTTCACTCTTCTCCTGAATCATCCTCGCAATACTTTCCTCTACTTCTCTCGGACTATTAGGAGGCCTGTAGAAAACTCCTAACAGGGTGACCTCACCTTTCCTATTTCTAACCTCTGCCCACAATATCTCAGATGGCAAGTCTGACTCCATCACCCATTCTACTGCTCTAATACTATCCTTGACAAGCGATGCCACACCTCCTCCTCTTTTACTCCCATCTCTGACCCTACTAAAACATTTATACCCTGGAACCTGCAACAGCCATTCCTGTCCCTGTTCTACCCACGTCTCTGTAATGGCAACTACATCGAAGTCCCAGGTACCAACCCATGCTGCAAGCTCACCTACCTTATTTCTTATACTTCTGGCATTGAAGTATACACACTTCAAGCCACCTTCCTCTTTACAGGCACCCTCCTTCGAGATCGATGCCATGTTCCTAACCTCCCTACACTCAAGGTCCTGTACCCTAAAGCTACAGTCCAGGTTCCTATGCCCCTGCATAGTTAGTTTAAACCCTCCCAAAGAGTACTTGCAAACCTCCCCCAAAGGATACTGGTGCCCCTCAGGTTCAGGTGTAGACCATCCTGTTTATAGAGGTCCCACCTTCCCCAGAAAGAACCCCAGTTGTCCAGAAACCGGAATCCCTCCCTCCTACACCATCCCGGTAGCCACGCATGTAACACTTCTCGCTCCCTATTCCTCAACTCTCTATCACGTGGCACGGGTAACAAACCAGAGACAACGACTCTTTTCGTTCTAGCTCTGAGCTTCCAACCTAGCTCCCTGAAAGCCTGTCTAACATCTTCACCCCTTTTCCTACCTATGCCGTTGGTGCCAACGTGGACCACGAACTGGGGCTGCTCCCCCTCCCCCTTGAGGACACGGAAAACACGATCAGAGACATCACGTACCCTTGCAACTGGGAGGTAACATACTAATCGTGAGTCTCTGTCGCACCCGCAAAACCACCTATCTGTGCCCCTCACTATTGAGTCCCCAATAACTATCGCTCTACCTTTCTCCGCCCTTCCCTTCTGATCAACGGGGACAGGCTCTGTGCCAGATGCCTGAACATCGTTGCATACCCCTGGTAAGTCATCCCCCCACAAGTATCCAAAACGGTATACTTGGAAATATATTGACAGTTTACGAAAAGTTCTGAGAGGAAGGGACATTTGCTATGAGCATTTGATAGCAGGGCACAATAGTCCGTTGAAATTAAAGAAGCAGATGCTAGAATACAAACACCCGTAAGAAGATTTAGTGAGCGAAATGATGTCGAGTATTTACGAGGATTGCCCATAATTTTGATTGAACGTCATGTTTTAGATTTTTTGTCATGAACTTATATCGTTTACTTTTTTTCTTTTTACCATTTTTACTGAAGAGAATAAACATTATTTGTATTTTTAATCTTTCATTAATGTTTTTAACTAAGCCTGAAAAGTGAGTGAGATGAGATTCGATCTGCCAGCGAGTTTCAATTGAGAATTGCTCTTTACTGAACATTGATGCTTACTTGGTTGGTGGGACGTCGATGTTTCAGAATCTCCACAGAAGGTGTCCTGGTCCTCTCTGTCTCTTTCCAGGATCATCCCCATATGTCGAGGTAGAGAGTGAGGGAACGGATATCGGGCACTCTACTTAGTTACAGCATCTGTAAGCCGCCCTCTCTCACTCTCGCCTCCCTCTCCCTCTCTTTCACACCCTCCCTCTCTCTCTCACCCCTCTCTCTCTCGCCCCGTCCACTCTCTCGTCCCCCTCCCTCTCTCTCTCGTCCCCCTCTCTCTCTCTCTCTCGTCCCCCTCCCTCTCTCTCTCGCCCCCTCCCTCTCTCTCTTCCGCCCCCTCCCTCTCTCTCTCGCCCCCTCCCTCTCTCTCTTCCGCCCCCTCCCTCTCTCTCTCCCTCCCCTTCCTCTCTCTCTCTCGCCCCTCCCTCTCTCTCTCGTCCCTCCCTCTCTCTCTCATCCCCTCTCTCTCTCTCACCCCTCTCTCTCTCTCGCCACCTCCCACTCTCTCTCGCCCTCTCACTCTCTCTCTCGCACCCTCCGTCCCTCTCTCCCCTTCCCTATCTCTCTTTCCCCTTCCTCTCTCTCTCTTTCCCCTCACTCTTTCTCTCACCCCCTCCCTCTCTCTCTCACTCCCTCCCTCACCCCATCCCTCTCGCTCTCTTGCTCCCCTCTCTCTCTTGTCCCTCTCTCTCTCTTGCCACCCTCCAACTCTCTCTCGACCACCTCTCTAACTCGCCGCCCTCTCTTCTCTCGCCCCCCTCCCTCTCTCGCCCGCCCCCTCTCTCTCTCTCTCGCCCGCCACCCCCTCACTCCCCCTTCCTCTCTCTCTCGCCCCTTCCCTCTCTCTCGCCCCCCTCTCTCTCACTCGCCCCCTCCCTCCCTCTCTCGCCCCCTCCCTCTCTCTCTCACCCCCCTCTTCCCCTCCCTCTCTCTCCCGCCCACCTCTCTCTCTCGCCCCCTGCCTCTCTCTGTCTGGCCCCAAACTCTCTCGTCCCGCACTCCCCTATCTCTCTCGACTCCCCTTCACTCACCCCCTCCCTCTTTCACTCACCCCCCTCTATCGCCCCCTCCCTCTCTCTCTCTCGACCCTCCCTCTCTCTCTCTCATCCACCCACCTGTCTCTCTCTTGCCCGCCCCCCCTCTCTCTCACACCTCTCCCTTTCTCTCTCGCCCGTCCCTCTCTACCTCGCTCCCCCTTCTCTCTCTTACCTCCTCCTTTTCTCTCTTGCTCCCCTCCCTCTCTCTCGCCCGCCCTCCCTCTCGCTCTCAACGCTCCCTCTCTCTCGCTCGCACCCACCCACCTCTCTCTCTCTTGCCCATCCCCTCTCTCTCTCTCACGCCTCTCCCTTTCTCTCTCGCCCCGCTCTCTCACCTCCACTTAGTGGATCTGCTGGGGATGGTTTGCTGGATATTGTGCTGTGAGCTGCCTCAGACATTCTGGAAAACCTGAGGATTTGGTGACCCAACTCTGAATGGAACATGGGGACTGTAGTTACAGCATCTGGGTCTGTAACATGAACAACAAAGGGAGCAGAGGCTGCAAAGAGGGGAAGCTCTGAAACCACGGAGTGAGTGTGTGTGGGGAAAGTGATCAGTGTCTATGTCTTAGTCTGGACAAGTACACATTCTCACTCTCCCCGTTACATACACTGATGCACACTCTCCCTATCTGCCCCTCACACACATTCACACTGTCCCTCACTCACGATCCACACACGCACTCCACTCCGTCACACACACGGATGAACACAGACCCCCTCTCTCTCTCTCCCTCCCGCACAGACACGCACAATCCACCTCACTCTCTCTCACATACAGAATGTGTGTCTCTCACTCCCCTTCACGCAGACACGCCCCCTCTCTCACACATACAGAAGTGCGCTACTCCTACTTTGTAAATAAAACCAATATGACTCCAGGCCAAGACAAAGTCAGAGTACAAACAAGGCCTCAAGCTTAGAATACATTATCTGACAGCAAGTGTTACTTCATTTACATTGACAGTACCTGAAGGTGCCTCCAGGCAGTGACTTGAAATAAATTCTGTGATTTGCATTTTAATCAATCAAACCCGCATCTCCATTCTAACTGATTAAGTACTTAAGAGCCATCTTAGGTGTGTACAATTCATGTGCATGACTTGTACAACCCTTTGATCTTTGCTAAAGATGGCTGCAAGTCAAGACTTTACGGTGGAACCGTTGATGAACAGTGGAAGGCTTTCAAAACAATTTTTCAACGTTCTCAGCAACAGCTTATAATGGTGAAAAGGATAATCTGCCATGAATGTCTCAGGAAATAAGGGAGGTATCAAATTAAAATAAATGGCATAAATAATGGCGAAGACCAGTGGGAAAGTAGAAGATTGGGAAAACTTTAAATGTCAAAATAATGTCAAAACCGTTAAACGTCAAAATAAAGCAACAAAAAAGTTATCAAGACACATCAGATAGGTTACGAGAGTAAACTACCTCAGAATATAAAGACAGATAGCAAAATATTCTATAAATATACAAAAACGAAATGAATGGCTAAGGTAAGCAATTGTCCTTTAGAAGGTGAGAAGTGGGATCCAGTAATGAGATATGAGGAAATGGACGAGGAATTGAAGAGTTATTTAGTTGGTCTACATAATGAAGGACACTAATAACATGTCAGTAATTGTGAAAGGCAGGAAGGTAAGTGAGTACCTGGAAACAACCATTCCCAAGAGAAAGATATTGTTGGGCAAGCTCATGGAGCCAAAGGTAGATAAGTCTCCTGGCCGTGATGGAATGTATCCCAAGGTACTAACAGAGGTAATGAGAGAAATAGCAAATGCACATGTGGAAATTTTTCTGATTTCACTGGACTCTGATACAATTTCAGCAAATTGGAAAACAGGAGTTCAGACACCACTGTTTAAAAAGGGAGATAGACAACACGTGGGGAATTATAGACTGGTTAGCCGAACATCTGTAGGAGAAAACATTTAAATCTATAATCAAGGAATAAATGACAATGTATCTTGATAGAAATTGTCCCGTTGGGCAGACACAGTGTTGGTTAATGAAAGGCAGGCCACGTGTAACTAACCTACTGGAATTCTATGAAGACATTACAACTGCAGGGACCCAGTAGGTGTGGTGTACTGAGATTTCCAAAAGACATTCAATATAGTGACGCCAAAAAGGCTGCTGCGTAAGGTGTGGCATTACGGGCAATGTATTAACATGGATAGAGGATTGGTTAACTAACATGAAGCAACGTGGGGGAATACATGATTGTTCTTCTGGTTGCTGATCAGTGACTTGTGCAGTGCCTCGGGGATCGGTGCATGGGACTGCAATTATTCACAGCTTACATAGATAATTTGGGGTAGGGGACCACGTGTAGTGTCTCAAAGGTTGCAGACGATACTAACATGAGTGGCAGAGCAAAATGTGGAGAGGATGGTTAAACTTTACAAAGGGACATAAAGAGTTGAAGTGAGTGGGTCAAGGTCTGGCAGATGGAGTACAATTATATTAAATGTAAAATCATTCATTTTGGTAGGACAAATACTAAAGAGGACTCTTATGTGAATTGTTTAAAAAATGCAGCATGCTCTTATGCAGAGGGACCTGGGTGTCCTTGTGCATGAATCACAGAAGCTGGTCTGTAGGGGCAACAGGTAATTAACAAGGCAAATTGAATTTTTTCCTTCATTGCGAAAGGGATTGAGTGTAAAAGTAGGGAGTTATGTAGCAGATTTAAAGGATGCTGGGGAGACCACACCTGTTGTACGTGCAGTTTTGGTCTCCCCATCTGAGAAAGGAAATACGAGCACTACAATGTATGCAGAGGAGGCTCGTTAGGTTGGTTCCGGAGGTAAGGGGTCTGGTTATGAGGAGAGACTGAATAGATTGGAATTATACATTGATTGGAATTTGAAAGAATGAGGGAGGAAGGAATAGAAACATTTATAATGGTGAAGGGAGTAGGTACAATAGAAATATAAAGGATGTTTCCAGAAGCATGTGAAATTAGATAACAGAGCAAAATCTCCAAAGTATATGGAGCAGATTTAGGACTGAATTGAGAAGGAACGTCTTGACCAAGAAGCTTGTGAATCTGTGGAAGTCTTGAGGATTTGTCATTGAATGTGTTTGAACTTATATAGATAATTTTTTGAAGATTAAAGGAATTAAGGATTATGGTGAGTGGGCGGGTAAGTGGGGCTGAGGCCATGAAATTATCTGCCATTATCTTATTGAATGGTGGCGCAGGCTTGAAGGGCCTAATGGTCTACTCCTGCTCCTAGTTTGAACGTTCTTATGTAATGGGTCAACATGAAATGGGAATTGTATTTGACAAACTGACTGGTCGATGCATGCAAGAAGAAATGGATGCAATGCATTTACATTTTCATAAACATCTTGATGAAGACGATGGCCGAGTTTGCAAACTCAAATGTTACGGCATTGTGACTAGAATATGAACATGATTTTAGAATAGGAGAACTGATACGAAACAGTGAACAGGAATAAAACAATCTGTTTTTAGGTTAAAGGATCATGGCGTGTCGTAGGGATTCGTGATTGTGACACAGCTATTCTCAATGCATACCAAACATTTAGATGAGGGAATCAAATGCAATATTTCTCAGTCTGCTGACAGCACTAAATGATGTCGGATTGTTTGTGGGTGAGGAGGATTTAAAAAAAGCTCCAAAGTTATTGAGACATGTGGAGTGAATGGGCAAATACATGGAAGATGAAGATCAATGGGGGTGGATGTGACGGTGTGTACTTTGATAGGTACAATAGAACAGCAACCTATCATTTGAAAAGGGATTGTATGAAACATGTTGGTCTTTAAAGGGCTTTATGTTCTTTCTTTTTTTCCTGTTGCGCAGCCCTCCGAGGTCAGTGCAGGGCAGTGAGTTCTGAACCCAGAAGTCAATACTGGGAATGGCATTGGCACGCTGACCAGTGTACACAAACCCACCAAGTGGAAAGCTGTAGCATTTAAAAGGATCTGTATCTCCTTGTACACCAGTCACTGAAAGCAATATTGCAAGAGCAGAAAGCAGGCAGGAAGATAAATGGTGTGTTGACCTTAATTTCTAGGGGATTGACTGATAGGAGTAAGGGTGTCTTACTGCAGCTGTACAGGACCTCGGTGAGAGCCCATCTCGAACATTGTGCAGTATTGTGTGTAGTTTCGGTCTCCTTACCTAATAAAGGACAAACCTGAAATTGAGGGAGAGCAGTAAAGGATGACCAGACTGATCTCTGGAATGACAGGCTTGTTGTGAGAGCAGAGTTTGGGGCGTTTGGGCCTGTATTCCATGGGCTTCAGGAAAATGAGTGGAGATCTCAGTGAAACATATAAAACTCTGACAGTGTGAGACATATTGGAAGATGATAATTCCCCTGCCTGGGACGTCTAAAACAAGAGGCCACAGTATTAGGTACAGGCAGGCTACTCTGCATTGAGATGAGATTAAATGTCTGCACTCAGTGACTCGTGACTCTGTGAATTTCTCTCCCACATAAGCTGTGGAACACAAGGCACTGAATATGAATAAGGATTTCTCGACACCAAAGTGAGCGGGAGGCATCTGGAGTATGGCTGTCACAAGCTCTCAGACGTTCGGAAGGTGGCCTCTGCAGGGTCAACAGGACTGTGTTTCCCATTCGCTTTTCTGATACTGAGGCTGGTGCTGGGGGTTCTGTCAGCTTTATCCTTCCAAACTTCAGAGCAGTTTGATACAATTTCGTGTCTTACTTTGCCGTTTGAGAGACCATTGAAAAGTTTATCACATGCATGTGTGTGTAGAGTATCATTTAGGCCAGACCAGGAATGTATGGAATTCACCAGGCCAGAATTCACTTCCTGAATGTACATTGATGAAGCAAATTGGAGTTTGCAATCGGCATTGATTTCAGCATCATCGTTACTGATACCAGATTTTAGATCTCGTTATGTTGTTAATTGCTATTAAATTCCATCAGCTGCCAGGGCATTAGCCTGGTCTGGATTAGTAATCCAGTGATATTTCCACAACAACACCATCTCCACGTACGAACCTATTGGAAACCACACTGAGCTGGTTATTTCTGTGTGCTCTGACAGATCTGTCAAAAATAACTTCTCCCAGTTTCACTATCTTGATGGGACTGAGGGTTTGTCAAATGGACAGATTGTAATTATTCTCCTCTTCGCGGACTGGACATAGTTGAGTAATTTTGCACATTGCCAAGAAGATGTCAGAGTTGGAGCTGGAATGAAACAGCTTCCCCCAGGGACACGGTTGTTGTGCAGCACAAGTCTTCAGTCCTGTTGCAGGAATCGTGTCAGAGCCCTTTGCCCTTGTCGTATCTACTGTGTTCAGCTGTTTCTTCATGTCGTTTGAAGCAAATTGAATTGATTGAAGACTGGCATCTGTGAGTCTGTGGGCATCATGGCGAGGGTGAGGTGGATCATCCACTCAACACGTCTGGCGGAGTATCTTGCCAAAACTACATCATTATCTTTTACACTTATGTACAGGACTGTCCCATTATTTAGGATGGGGATAATAGTGAGCCCTCTCCTCCATGAAATTGTTTAACCGCCCATCACCATTTATGGCTAGATGTGACAGTACTGTTGGTTTGTTGGTGTTGGGATCATTAAACCCCTCTATCAGATGTTATTGCTGCAGTTTGGAATGCAGACAGTCAATTATGGTAGCTTTAACGGGTTGTCATCAGGTTTAGGTACACACGATTGGGGCACTGGCACGTTCACCTATACATCACTGAACCATAGATCAACTTGGTTGCAATGGTAGACTGAGGGATTATCCCAGGAAAAACGTTACAGATTGTGCTTAAATTTAATTCTGTTTCTGCTGCTGCTGTGGTCTGCAGAACCACATCAATGTCAGGAATTCTCTATTTAGGAAAGTTTGGAGAGTTATATCATTTAAAATATCTGCAGATGAGCTTTGACTTGGAAATGAATTGAATGCAATGAAAAACTAGTGATGAAGGAGGAGTGAAAAAGTCATTGACTCTTCGAATCATACAATAAACAAACAGACATTTTGGCTCAACTCGTCCATACTCACCTGGTTTCCTAAACTGAATGATTACTATTTTTCTTCTTTAGGCACACACCCATCCAAACCTTTGGTATTCATGTCCACATCCAATTGTCTTTCAAATGTTGTAACTGTACTCCCCAATGCTACTTCTTCTGAAAACTCGCTACAGACACACCACCCTCTGTGAGAAACAACTGTCCCTTAGTTCTCTTTTAAATGTCTTCACTCTCACCTTAAACCTATCCTGTCTGGTTCTGGACACACCCACCTGGAGGAAATGATCTTGTCTATTCATCCTATCCATGCATCTCATGATGTAATAAAGGTCACCTCTCAGCCTCCTACGCAAAAGGAACAAAATCCCAGCCTATCCTTATATCTCAAAACCTCCCGTCTCCGTCACATCATTTTAAATACTTTTGTCCCCTTCTCAGTTTATAACATTCTTGCAATAGCAGGAGAACAAGAATTGCTTCAAATGTGTCCTGACCAAACACTTGTAGAACCAGAACATGATGTGCCAATTTCTATAATCAATGCTCTGACCGATGGAAGTCAGCTTGCCTTATGCCTTGTTCACTGTCCTGTCAATCTGTGACTCCACTTTCACGGAACTAGGTACCTGGACCCTGGATTTCCCGGTTTGGCAACACTCCCCAGCGCGCTACCATTTTCTGAATAAATCCTACACTCGTTTGTCTAACAAAATGCAACATCTCGCATTTATCTGCATGAAGATCCATCAGCCAATCCTCAGCCCACTTGTCAAGTAGATCAAGATATCTTTGTTCTCTAAGATAGCCTTCTTCACTGTCCACCATAACTCCAATTTTGGGGGTTTCATCTCCAAATTACTATCCACGGTTCCAATGTTCTCATCCAAACAATTTACAAAAACCATGAACAACAGTAACCTGGTCCTTGTGGCACAACGGTGGACACAGGCCTCCAATTGGAACAGCAAATATCTTCCAGTACCCTCTGTCTCCTACAGTCAAGTCAGTTTTGTATCTAATTGGATAGCTCTCCCTGACCTCCTGTGATATAACCTTATTAAACAGACTACCATGTGGAACATTATTGGGCCTCAATAAGGTCCACATAGACAACATATGTTGCTTTACCTTCATCTATCTTCCTGATCACCTCTTCAAAAACTCCAATCTAGTTTGTGAGACATGGATTCCCAGACATAAAGCCATTCTGAATATTACTATTCAGTCCTTGCCTTTCCAAATGCATGTAAATCCTGCCTGTCAGAAACTCCTACAAAAACTTGTCCACCCTTGACATCAAACTCACTGGTCTGTAGTTCCTGGGTTTTCTTTGCAGCCAAATTACAAATAGTGTAACAACTTTAGCTGTCTTCCTGTACTCCAGGACCTCAACCGTGGCTGTCAATGATACACATAAGAAAGTCAAGAGAACTTCAGATTTCGTAAACCAGAAACTAAGACAGAAATGTGCTGGAAAAGCTCTGCAGGTCTGGCAGCATCTGTGCAGAGAAATCCAATTTAATATGTTACAACACGGGGGAAATCTTCACCCGCCCCAACCCCCATCTCCACCACCCCACGCTCATTTATACTTGAAACACAGAAAAGATTTAACCCATGCTGTCATGTGTAAAAATTCGGAAGGCCAATAATCATCCTAAAGGTCACTATTTAAAGCAAAAAATTACATTTTTTAAAAGGTCGAACAGGGAATAATTACCTAAAAACGTTTTTCAACTCCTTTCTCTGACCTATCTTTTACTTACTCTTCTACAATACTGGTCCGATAATCCCCCCACCCCACCCCACCCCCAATTAAGATATACCAAAACAATCAAATTTCAGAACCAGCCAGCTGTCGAATATTCTCTTTGTACCGTCCTCTGTCTTCGCTTCTTCTCCTTAGAGTTTCTGTGTCACAGATCATTGATAAATAAAGGTACATTTCGGAGAGCTATTCTCTGGACAGTCTGCAGATATTGGTAGCGTGGCAGTTCTCCCCTAACTGGTCAAATTTCTTTTCAGCTTTCTATCCCAAATCATCGGGTAATTTCCTTTTTTTATAATATTGCCAAATGCCAAATTTAAACTCGATTGTAGTTTAGCTTCTTGGGACATAATTTAAATGGATTGATCAAATTTGATTTGATTTTTTGTCTCATAGCAACGCAGGTACTGCAAGCTGCTGGACCACATGTTACATTGTAAATTTTCCAGACCTCACCGTGCTTGGAAATCCTTCAACTCTCTTAAAGGTACAATACCCTTTACACGTTCATAACACATTCTCTCTCAAAAAAGAACAATCATAATGAAAATACGGTCTCATTTGTTTTTCTATTCTTTCAACACATTACAGTAACATACAGATAACCTAAATTTAAGTTCACCTCAACTTCTTTCCCTTTACCTATAGTTAACATTGAATAATTACAAATCTCGTCTAATCTTTATCAGTGAGAACGCATCTGAGATTACATACTTACGACACGCTACGTGTATGATTTTTAAATTAAACGTCTGTAACATAAGACGCCAATGAAATAGTCTTTAAAGCGTTCAAAGAATGTAAGCAGATTGGGCTCCGTGTTCACAACCATCTCCAACACTCTGTTTGTGAGTACACATTAAAATGTTATAAGGCTAGTACCAAACTCAATAGTCCTTTCTCAATCGTAGAAAATTTTCTCTGGTGGATGTTGAGTTTCTTGAAAAGTACGATCCCATCTCATCTCAGTGCAGCTCCAACTCTTATGTCACGGCAACTTTGAAATGATTTCAAGCGTTTTGTGTAGCTGAAACTGGTTTGATGCTCAATATTTCTTTTTAATGGTCGAATGCCTCCTGGCATTGTTCTGTCATCCAATACTTTGTGTTTTTCTTCAGCAAGTCGGTAAACGGTGCAACTACACTGCTGACATTTGGAACAAACTTCCGAGAGAGTCCGCTGACTCCGAAGGAGCGAAGCACCTTTTTCTTCGAGGTTGGCCATGGAAATTCCTCGGTTGCTTTTTTCTTTGCGTTCCATGGGATCAACCTTCCATGACCGATATTTTGTCCCTGGAACATCATGTCTGCTTTCACAAATTGTGTTTTGTTTAATTTTATCAGCAGTTTTGTTTCTCGTATTCGTTCAAAAAGCTCTGCAAACTGTACCAAGTGATCTTTCCAGGACTTAGTAAAGATCACGACATTGTCTAAACGGACTGCAGTTTATTAATCAGGACACAACTCTGTTCGTGAGTTGGGTGTGTTCGTCATTCCAAAGGGCATCACTTTGAATTGATTCAGACCATTTGCTGTTACAATTCAGAAATTAATTTCACTGTCTCTGATAAAGGTACCTGCCAGAAACCACGCATTAAATCCAACTTCGTGATGTAACTGACTTGTCCAACTTTCTCGATACAGTCCTCCAATGTTGGTATTGGATATAAGTCTGATTTTGTAACAGTGTCGATCTTCCAATAATCCAAGCAAAATCATTGAGTCCCATCCGGTTTGGGAACTAAGATGATCGGCGAGCTCCACTCGCTCGGGCTTGGTTTGATGATGTCCTCATTGAGCATAGCCTCCATCTCCTTCTGGACCTGTCTGGCTTTGAGGGATAAAGCCGATATGCATTGTTTTATCGGAACAGTACTCTCTACAACAACTTCATATACAATAGTGCCCACCATATGATTCTAACATATGTCCTCATATTGCAATAACAAACCTTTCAACTGTGTTCTATGCTCCTGAGACAGATAGTTTACTAATCTACCCCACTGCTCAAGGACTTGTACGTTTTTGACATTTTGAGGCACATCAAAATCCACGACATTTGGATTTGATTCCTCACTCTGTGAGGGAGTAAATAGCACCTGTTTCTCCAATTCTTTCTCTCCTCTACTTTTCAGGAGGGGACCTGCACACTCATTTATAAGTCACATGGAGTGGTCTTCAAATGTGGGAATTGGCAACAGAGGTGCTAGTTTCATTACTGTCCGTGTCCTACCTATCATTTGGCATGAATGACATGTATGCCAAACGTTAAACGCATCTTTGTGCATTCCAGGTCAGTAAAAATGTTTTTTGCCCCTGAGCCCGAGTCTTTCGTACCCCTAGGTGACCTCCTACAGGTAGTTCATATCCTACCTGTAAAACATCCTGTCTCCATGCTACTAGCAACACAATCGGGTGCATCGCAGCACATTTCTCCTCTGCACTACCTGATGTGGTCTCTACTTCTGTCTGAAGGTCTATCTTTCAGATAATAACCCTCATGAATATCCTCTGCCTCCTTTTCAGAGTACACTTCCACATATATATCTTTTATCGTCTTGTCTGTCTGTTGCAAGTCCCTTAGCCTTTCAGGACAAAACACCTCTGTCTGACCCACTGCCTGTTCAGGTTGTGCCTGCCCCATTACGGCAAACAGGGTGTCCGTTAACTGAATCTCAACTCCTTCATCTTTGTCTATAGTTTGTCCTTCGTGCAGTGACTTATAATAGTGGGATATGGTTACTGCACATCCTGGGAAAATACCAGGATATTTCTGATTTAACACTTCTGTTTCTTTGTCTTCCTTGGGCTTCTCCACAACAAGGGATGTCACTCCCAACTTGGACCCTGCTAAACCCTTCCCAAGAACAAACTGCATTCCTGGATGTGACAGTCTGTCAACCTTTTCCGCTATAACTTCCCCAGTCTTGATTCGGCACTCCAACCTGATCTTACATAGGGAAATGCTAAATCTATGTCCATCTTTCCCATAAATTAATTCATTCCCGGGTAACAGATCAGAAAGACAGCAAATTCATTCATCTCTTCCTATTATCGACAGGTTAGATCATGTATCTCTCAAAATGATAACTTCTTGCTCTTCTACCCCTGTTACTTCTGAGTAAGCTTTACTCACAGACGCAAATTCTTTATAGAGATCAGGTACTAACTCCATACCCAGCCCCTGCCTTGGCTGTGCACTTTCCTGCAGCTCTTCGGTCTTGTTGGGGTTTCCTTTAAATCTTTCACTCATGCCACTGGCTTAGCTTCGTTTCTCACATCTTTTCCCAGAGTCCTTTTCAATCAGCACTGTGACCATGCATTAACCTCCTTATGTCGGTGAAAGCACCTTTCCCCAATGCCCTTCGGAAACCACCGGCACTGTAATTTTCTGTGTCCCACTCCATTACAGTGAAAACACCTGAGGCCTTTCACCTCCTTTCCACCCTCTTGGGCAGCTTCTTTAACCTGTGGTAAACCCATATGTTCTACTCTTTCTTTTATCGTGTTGCATCTCCCCTTCTCCCAAACTCTATCCCTCACAGGGCAAAATTTTGGCTGGAAGCTTGTCTTATGCAGCAGCATGTATTCATCTATTAATTCTCCTGCCATTCTCAATTTCTGAACTTTCTTTTCCTCCACGTGAATTATTATCATTTCTGGAAGTGAGGTTTTAAACTCCTCCAGCAGAATAATCTCCCTTAGAGCCTCACAAGTCTTATCTATCTTTAAAGCCTGCACCCATCTATCAAAATGCCTATGTTTAATTCTTTCGAACTCAACATAAGGCTGATCTTGTTCCTTCTTTATGTTTCTGAACTGCTATCTATGTGCTTCCAGTACCAATTCGTAAGCACATAAAATACCTTGTTTCACGTCTTCATAATCTCTTGACCCGTCAACTGGCAGGGCAGAAAATACCTCACTTACTGTGCCTACCAGCTTAGCCCGAACTACCATTACCCATAAATCCTTTCACCACTCCACCTGCCGAGCCAATTTTTCAAATGAAATAAAGAAGGCTTCAACATCTTTCTCATCAAAATGTGGCAGAATTTTGACATAGTTGTACATATCACTAATGTCCCTTTTACTATCCAGCCTGTTCACTTGACTTTGCTTACTAAATCACAAATTCTCAAGTTCAAATTCACTCTCCCTTTGCTCAGCTGAGAACCTTCTCCTCTCATTTTAATCCCCTCTGTCTCTTCCCTCTTGCTTTTTCTTTCTTCTCTCTCTTTGTTTATCTTTAAAACTACATTTTGGTCAATTGTAATTTAAGTTTTTTCTAAATCTCCTGCACTTATCTGTTTCACGGGCACTCCTTATTGTTTGAGTAATTTACTGACAATTTCAGCTTTACTCTGGTTCTTGGTTAAACCCAAATCTAAATTCTTTGCTAATTCTAAATATTTGGCCTTTATTTTTTCTTCTAAATGCCTTCAGCAAATGTGATAATTATCTTAAAACCCCAGAATCTCTTTAACATTTTTAAAGAGCCATTTCTCCCACTTTAAATTTAACCAACCACAAGTCACCCAAATTATACAAAGTGACTCATCGACTCTTTATTCAAAGCTCTCGGATAATAACGTGTAAATGATTAAATCTACTGTGCATTTTCATACCCCAAACCCACTTAACTCTGCCCAAATCTCAGACTGGATCTGTCTAAACTTGTTCAAATCACAGACAAAAGGCGCCAAACTGTTATGACACAGGGGAAACCCCTCTCCAAATCTGAACCAGCCACAAAGAAAAAGTGCACCTCATGCTGGAATCTGTTAACTTTTGAGAGGCAAAGATCCACTTACAGAGGTCACTATTTAAAGTAAAATTAACAGTTTTGTTATTTAAGTCCAACAGAGAATATTAAAATGAACAACTATTTAGAACTCATTTCGTTAAACCTATCTTTTAACTCCCACTCTACAATACTGGTCCGATGAAAGAAAACACCATGATTAAGATTTGAAAAAAATACAATCACATTTCAAAACCAGTCAGCTTTGTCAATTCTCCTTTATAGATTTTTCTCTGTAGATTTTTATCTCGGTTGGCTTTGATGTTCTGCTGTGCAAACGTCTTACAGACAGGTACCTTTCAGAAAGCTCTTCAGCTCGCAGTATATCTTTGTGGATGCCCTTGGCAGTTCTCTCCCAAATGTTCAAAGTGTCCAGTTTTACACCTCAAACCATTGGATTATTTAATTGATTTTGATGTCATCAAATACATTATATTTCAAACTCCATTGGATTTCAGAGTGTTGGGGCATAGTAAAACTGACTGGCCGAATTTGAATTTCTTTTTGTACCATGACAACTCAGACTCACTATTTGTTTTACAGTCAAATGTTACATTTTAACTTTTTTCAGAACAATGTACAGCTCTACACCTTCATATAAATATCGTTTGTCAGCCCTATGTAGTTTTCCATGAATTTGATCACCTAAGTTCACATAATAGTTTTTCAAAATAAGACCCGCTTTCTCTCATCCTTCCTTTGTCTAAATCTTTCTTTCCAGTTATGATTCTAATTGCTTACAATGTTACTAGTATTCTTCGACAAAGTGATACATTGTGTGTGTTTTGTGAATAATCCTCTGCAATTGAAATGAGATGAACTGATGAGATGCAATCACATTCCCATATGAAGAATTAATGTGCAACTTTTACGAGCTTTCTGATTTTAAAAAACATGCAAAAATCTCCTTTATTCAGGATTGGGAAAGTGAACAAATGACGTTCACAGACAGAACTGGAGTAATTCAATAAAGCTTTACTGGGATCATTGAATGACCAAATATTTAGTTTTCTCCTGAAGTTTAAATTCAGCTTTGTTTCAAGTCTGAGTTGTGTATGTTTTTGTCACTATGCAAATATCATCGGTGACAAAACCACAAGTTGCTGGTAATGCTCAGTATTTATGGAAGTATCTGTTGTGAGATAGGGTAACAGAATGGGGCTAGGTTGCTTAACTTTTGCCAATAGTGTTCAACTATGTGCCGGTTAGTTGCATGAGTCAGGGGCAAATGCAGAGGAATCGAGTAGGGGAATGGGTCAGAGTACGTTACACTTCGGAGGGTCAGCTTGGATGTGCTGTGTGAAATGGCCTGTTTTCCCACTGCAGTGATTCTATGATTCTATGAATTCTTCATACAAAGGGCGGTTGGTGTGAGGATCAGGGATGTCTCCGAGCGTGTTCTGGGCATACTGAAGGGGGAGGGTGAACAGCCAGCGGTCGTGGTACACATTGATACGAATGATATACTTAAGAGGAGTGAAAGGTCGAGCAAAGAATGTTGACGAACCGAGACCTGAGTTTAAAAGCAGGATCTCCATGGTTCTGTGGGAAATAGAACTCACTGACTTCAATAACTTCAGTCTGAGACAAGATCTGAAGCAGCAGTATCGTTCATTATATTCTTGCAAGAGTGGTGCCTATAAGATAAGCATACCGAATTTAACAAGTACACAACTTTTTGTAGAATTCATTCCTCTTTTACTCCTCCCCCACTTATTCCATTGCTTCTCCCCTGTTTACATCTCCTACTTCTTTCAACATGGCTGTTTATCTCTTGCCTCATCTGGCCTTGTTCGTGACAAAAATGCATGTCCTGCTTGGCTGTTTCACCACATCCCTCTGTGGTCGATTGTTTTATATCCTCCTTGACTGTCATCTGCTTCCTTCTTCGCTAGAATAACATTTCCTTCCATTCATTGCCCATACTGAGCCTTATGAACTCTTGATTGTGTTTTTTTTTTGTTTTTGCAGAAGCGGGAAACAGATACTTATAACTGTTTGTACGAACATATTTCGCTTAAACTACACCCCTCTTCCACTTTCATTTTTCAGCCTTGTGATTGTTGCAGATGACAACATTTATAATTACTCCTCACAAATCCCCCTTTCTATTTTTACATTCAATTGTTATTTCTGCAATTTTTCCATTATGCATCGCCCCCAGAATTCACAAGCATCATTCCTGAGACTTCATCCATCTTGGTCTCACTCATCCCCTCATTATTTAATAGAAAAATGTATCTCTGCCTGATTCCCTTTTGGGGGCAACTTTTACCAACATATATCTCAGTCTTCCTACTCGGGGTAATTCGGTATAATCTACCTGAATGCTCTGGAATGTTCTTAGACCAGGTTCTCTCCCTCCTGGGACTTGTTTCCTTAACACTTTCTTGCTTTTTTTTTATGTGTTATGCATCCCTCACATATCTGTTTGCCTATTGTATGTATCCCGTTGTATCCATATTTCCTTCAGACTAAATCACACATTGCTTGCACTCCCCAGTGGCTCCCCAGATGTCAGACAGCCATCATTTCGCGCATCATTTTTTTAACCATTTCCCTTCCATCTGGTAACATCCAATGTCCCTCTGCTGTTTTTACACCCCCTAAATCTTTTAATTCTTTTTCCTCTCTTTCAGTAAATATTGGAGCTTCCCAAGGACCTGGGACATAGGTCTTAGGGAATAAATCACCGCTTCTTGTGGGTTCAGGACTGCTTCGTTAGTTACCTCATCGGCCAGTAATGTAGCTTTCCATTCTTTAATAAACAATGAATTAATGCAGTAATGTTTTAAATTAACCAGGAATCAGTACGACAGGTCACTAAGATTGTGTGAAGGCATCCTGCCAATTAATATTGATTCAGACTAGCACAATCGTTTTATTATAAATATTAGTTATTAATTATACACATATTATATAAATAAAATAATCATTATCTGTAATACAAGTTGGAAACACAACAAGCGACCAAAACATTTTTTAAAAACTGTACTAGCGCAGTTCTTTTTGTTTACCAGTCAGTTGTGATTTCTCATTCTGTTTCTGTAATTGTTTTGCTCGAGCACATTCATTTTTAAGAACCTCAACAGATTTCATAGCACCATTTGCAGTTAATTCAATCCCCAATTTTGTGGCAATATCTCGTCATGAGCGCAAAACTGATTCTTCGTGCCTCATCACAGAACTGTCGCCATAATCAAATTAACCCTTTCGTTCCTCCTCGCTTGTGTTTAAAATTTAAGGATAACCTTGCTGCTTCCGTATTGACTAGGAAAACGACGTCCTTATTATAAAGTCGCACCTTTAAATTTATCAAGTGTTCCTGGTGGGCCTTAGGGGCCAGGAACCCCTGACACCCCCATTCTTCATCGAACTTCATAAGCAATATCACCCTCTCTTCCCTTTTCAGATCCAGACACTCCCGCTTAAAGTGACCTGCTTTTTCACAGTAATAACATCCCGCCTGTGGGGATTTCCACCTCGATCCCCGTCCCTGTCCACCAAACCCCATAACATCTCCTCCATTTATTTTCAACATGCTGCTCACCACCATTCCAATTTCTTTCTCCTTTTAGGTTTGACCTTTTTTTATTAACTCATCAACCGTGGGCTACCATTATTTTTGCCTTTTGTTTCTGCTTCTTACATTACGTTGCCAGATGTTTGTTTGCTCTGTATAACTTCAAATACCAATTCATCAATTTATGCTTGTTTACCTTTAAAGACTGTTCTTAACGATACGTTTTGGAACCTTACTTATAAATATATATTTATATATTATAAATTCATTCATTCAGTATTTAATATTTAATATGTAAAATGCATACAATTCTGAACTTTGAAATCTACTATAATTACCCGGTTTTATTCCCTTAATTTAATCCTAAAATTAGTTTTCTTAAGTAGTCCTGACCAGTCATTGCTCAATTACAATGCCATTGGCTGTGAATTAACCGGAGGTGCCTTGAAAGGATTTGTCTATTTAAGTTTGAAAAAAAAAACTTCTCATGCATGAATAATGGCCGAATCCAAGGCCCCAGATATTAATCATAGGATTTTTAACATTACAATCTAATGTTGACTTCAATTGTCCTCTATAAGGTACTTATATTTTAGATTACTTAAGTGTGGAAACAGGTACTTCGGCCCAACAAGTCCACACCGACCCGCCGAAGCGCAACTGACCCATACCCCTACATTTACCCCTTCACCTAACACTATGGGCAATTTAGCATGGCCAATTCACATGACCTGCACATCTTCAGACTGTCGAAGGAAACCAGAGCACCCGGAGGAATCCCACGCAGATACGGGGAGAATGTGCAAACTCCACACAGTCAGTCGCCTGAGTCAAGAATTGAACAGGGGTCTCTGGCGCTGTGAGGCAGCACTGCTCACCACTGTGCCACTGTGCGGCCCATAATGCCACTGTGCCGCCCATATATGTAAGGATAAAAGCGATTAGTTAGAAACCAATAGTGAGGCAGTCATGACCTGTAAAAGAACAGGAGTAAACATTTTATTTCATAATCACTGTAATATCCTTAACTTTAAAATAAATCATGTTAAATTTCCATAATAGAAGTCAGAATCAAAACAGTCCCGGATCTCAAGCTCCAGGGAACAAAGCACACTCAGTCACCAACAAACAAATGTGCTTTCAAGCCAAATCACAAAGGGTTAAACTTTCACCCAGCTGTACAGGAATTGGGGTTAGAGTCCCCTGGGTGTGGTTGGGGTTCGAGTCTACTAGGTTTGACTGGATTAATCAATTGGCAAGGGATGATTCATCGAATGTATGAGGGATTATTTCTTCGAGTAACATCTCAATGAACCAAACAGAGAACTGGCTTTGCAAAAATATATTGAAGAAGGAGTGATAAATCATACTGTAGTACAAGATCACCTTAGAAAGAGTGAACACGACATGCTGCAGTTTCACATTTAGACTGAAAGAATGAAGACAGAGTCACAGATGTGAGATGTAGTGTTGGACAATGATAATTTTACTGGTATGAGGAAGGTGTTGGTCTGAGTGGATTTAGCAAAAACATTAAAGGGCGGGACAGTTGAAGAACAGTGGCAACTACATCGGGAGATAGTCCACACTCCTTAATTAAAGTGTAATCCTGAGTGGAAGAGGAATTTTAAAAAGGTGAAAAGTGATCCATGTCTTAAGAAGGAAGTCACTACTAACATGAAGGTGTTGGCCTGGTGGCATGATCACCGACTGCTGGGCCAGATAATGTTCTGGGGACTCAGGTTCAAATGCCACCATTGCAGATGGTAGAGTTTAAATTCAATATGAAACTGGAATTAAGAGTATTGATGATAGTGAATCTATTGCTTATTGTTTGAAACATCCATATGTTTCATGAATGCCCTTTAGGACGGGAAACCATCATCTTTACCTGGTCTGACCTACATGTGACTTCAAACCCATACATATTTGGCTGTTGCTTAACTGCCCTCTGGGCAATTAGGGACAGGCAATGAGTGTTGTCTAACCAGCGACGCCATCATCCTATTCGCAAATGTATTCTAAAAACAAAATCGAAATGGCTACGAAGGTTAATGAGTAGAAAAGATAAGAATTGATAAAGAACACTTCACCGACTGGACAAAAAGTAAAAGAATGCTGAACGTAAATGTTGGCCTTTTAGAGGATGAAAACGGCGGGGTCGTAATGGGAAACCCAGAAGTGGCAGAGGTAAAATCGATACTTCCTGTTTTCACAGTGGAAGATAATTTCTTCCCAAAATTTACAACAACTACAAAGGATCTTGATGGAAGTACGATGCTGACGGACAAGGTATTAAGTATATTGTTGGGATTAGAGGGAGTTCAGGCCTTCAGCCTGCAGTCTATTGTATTAAAGGAGGTAACAGCAGAGGTACCGAATGTGTTAGTTACGGTATACAAACAGTCCTTTGATTCTGGAACTGTGCAGAACTATTGGAAAATTAATAATGTAGCACTCGTATTCAAAACAAGAGATAGGAAACAAATGGCAAACCTTAGACCAGTGAGCTTGAATTCTGAAGTGGAGAAGTTTCTTCAGTCAACCATAACGTAGGAAATAACTGAACATTTGGAAAAACAAAGATCAGTTCACCACTGTCAGCACGGTTTCATGATGGGCAGGTTGTGCTTGACATACCTGCTGGTGTTCTTTGAGAATGTAACCAACAACGTGGATAATTAGGATACAGCAACTGCTGTCCATCTAAACCTCAGAAGGCATTTGACAAGGTGCTCTATAAAGGACTGATCTAGCAGGTTAGATCCCAGGGGGGTTAAGGGTAGAACATTGAATTGGATAAAAGATTGGCTTACTGACAGGACACAGAGCATCGGGATAACTGGTCTTTCTCTGCCGAAATAAAACGAGTGAGGTGCTTCAGGTTTCAGTTCTCAGACCTCAACTGTTTGCAATCAATTCAAATGACCTGGAAGGAGAGACAGAGGGTCGCATCTAAATTCACAGATGGTACTAAACCAGATGGCAAACAGTCAGTAATTCGGAAATAAAGAGTTTACAGATGAATATTGGAAATTGGGGCAGATTGTTATATCTGGCAGATGGTGTTTAATGTGGATAAGTACAAAGTTGTATTTCCTTCCGCCACTCCTAATTTCTATGTTCTTGTGTTGCTCCATCTGCAATTCTTTGAATATTATTCATTGTTGGTGGTTGGGGTGACATGAGTCGAGGCTTTTGTTCAAGATGGTGCAGGTTGCTCTGAATGTCAGGAACAAGACATTAATTTGGAGAAAAGACCACAGTCAGGCTTTGTTGATTCCCACAGCAGGCCTGGCACACAGCTGGCCTATCCCTGTTCTTTATTCCTGATGTTTAATTGCCTGGAGTAAACCACATCAAAATGTTGCAGTCAGACAGACAGCCCGTAATTAACATGCCCATTTCATAATAAAGAGACAAACGACCATTTCGATCAGAAGTAAATACTTCGCAATTCTTTTGAGATTTCAATGACGATTTGCTGTAACTTCAGTCTGGGAAGTGGGTAACGGGACTGCAAAACACCTTAGCATTGTTGCAACTTTATAGTTTAGATATTGAATAAAGATATTGCATTAGCAACACTGTTGGAAAGCGTCATACTGTATATCTTATGAAAAAAATATTTTGAATTATTATAAATGAATACAAATATTGAAAAGATTATAAAAGGAAGATGTGAAGAAGATATAAGTCTTTAAAGAGGTCAGGGGAAGGTTCAAGACCAGGGAATGGTCTTTGGATCATAGTTGAGAAACAGTCTGTATTTGAGCATGTTGGAGAGTTGAATGGAAAAATTGCATGATTTCAATGAATAGATTGCGAAACGGAGGCACGAGGAATGGGGAATCTGGATCACAAAACAAACCTCTGCATCAATATCACATTTTTCAGAAGACAATATCAATCTTGAAATATTTTAAAACCAAATACATTTAGAAATAGGAAGGATTTTCTACAGTTTACAGATTAATGGTGAGACCACTTTCACTTTATAAGTGTGTCTCCTTTTTATTGAGCCTTCGAGTAAGGGGAAAGTCTGCTCTCTGATCACCCTGTGCATACTCCTCATACTGTTAAACACCTCCATCAGGAGCACCTCTCAACTTTCTTTGCTTAAAAGTAAAATCAAGGAAATAAAGCTTCTCTTCAGTTTGAGTACTCTCCTGTCTTAATACTTCAGAAATGTATCACATTTATATGTGTTAAATTTCATCAGAGATTTATCTGTCCACCTGAACAGCTGGTTTATAGCCACCTGTACCCTCACAGGTCCTCCTCACTGTGAACCACCAGCTTATCTTTGTGTCAACCACAATATTATTTATCATCCCCCCCCAAACTCCATCCCTCCCATTCTCATCATCATCATTTCTGAAGTTCACTGCTTAGCCTTGATTTACTTCCCGTTCTCTTGTTATTCCTATTTTGGTGCCTTTACAGCGTAATGCAGTTGGGGTTTTTTTACGAGGAAGCCACAAATTTTATTTTAGACATGGAGCTGAATTCTCCTTTTATGTTATGCCCCTCTCTATGTTTTATTCAGAAGGTTTGTACGTAATTAAAATTGGATTAGGTTTAGATGCTTTCCCTGCAATATTTGTGTTTTAAGTGAACCTGGGTAATGTTCTTTGTATCATTCTTGCAATAGTCAGAGGTGAAGGAACTTTCCGTCTGTACAATGAACACAGATTCACAATTTTGTTTGAAAGATCTCGAGTAATGAGGATAAAGATTCAATTAAATTCTACATTTAGAAACATGGCAGGAGATTAAATCATATCGTCAAGTCACTTTGAATTGGGAACAAATTATTAAAACATACACCCACTTTTCTTCATATTGTAAAAGCAATTATACATCATGTTCTTGGAGCAGCATGGATCTTACAGATGCTCCTGAGATTGCAAGCAGTTAAATATTTAATGTAGTCTTTTTTGCAGTTGATATAGCTATTATAGTTTATTAATATAACATCATTCTTTTCTATTTTGTTTCATTAACATACAAAAACAAACAAAAAAACTCACAATTTTCTTTCAAACAAACGTTTGTTTTAAAAGAGCTTTTTAAGGGTGGTTTACAAAAAAAAGGGGGAAATTCTATTTGTTTTTTAAAAGGGTTCTTTTATTACACTGGAAATGTGCTTTTGCTTTGAAAACTTAATCAGCTCTTTGTAAAATAAGGATTTGGACTTTCCTTCCGGGGAGTCCTACACATTTTCCGCTCCGGAGAAGAACACTTTCTTCTCAGGATTTATTGAAGAGGAATATTTTTGTTGGTTTAATTAGCTAATTGGTTGATTTTGTTTAAGTTTTATATGTTTGATACGCATATGTATCTATTTTACCATGTTTAAACGTTATTGTCTGTGGATATATACACACATATATATATAAGTTATCAAAAAACAATCCTGCTTTTAGTCATAATGTTATTAAGGCCACATATAAGGTACAGAGAGAGATGGCTAGAAGATTTAGAAAAAATATTATCCAGCAAATCAGTTAGATAGTTGGGTGACTGTCAGGAAAGATAAGAAGGTAGTTCAAATGTCTCTGGTGGCTATTCCTCTATCAATATGCTTTTCTGTTTTTTAGAACAGCTGAAGGGGATTGTCTCGCTGAAGAAAATGGAAGAGCATTCAATTATTGAACAATTGGAATGATTCTTATGTTCAGCAGTGTTTGATAAGAGTTAGTAAAATTGTTGCTTCAGTGGGCGTTTCTATCGGGGCATCAACAGGAGATTCTGGGGCAGTGACCGTTAATTGAGGATGGTTTGTTGCTTTCCCGGTGCGAGGATTAAGAACGTTTCGAAACATTTCAAGCACGTTGTTAAAGGTGAGATTGAATAGCCAAACATTATTGTAGATATTGGCAGGAATGACATTTTTTAAGGGAAAGACTAAAACAGTACAGAGTGAACTTAAGACGTGAGGTAGAGTATTAAAAATAAAACCGTTAAAGCAATACTTTCTTGTTTACTCCCAACTGGGAAGGAACAAAGGGTTAAAGGAGAAAAACCAACTGCTGAAGAGCTATTGTGTTATTGAGGGATTTAGATTTTTGGGAAATTGGAATCTATTTTAGAATAGAAATGACCTGTTCAGAAAAGATTGGTCTAATCTAAACTGGAAAGCAACGAATATCTTAGCAGGGAGATTTGCTCCTTCTATGTAGGGAGACTTTATGTTGATAGAGTTGACAAGGGGGATATTCCAAGTAGCAGTACAAATGGCAGGATGGTTAGAGAAGTTTCACCAATGTGAGGGGAGCACGTCAATTAGAAAAGAAAAAAAAGAGAGAGTCAAGAGTATATCGCAATTCTGAAGCACGAAATTGTATTTATTTCAATGTAAGGTGTCTTACAGGGAAGGCTGATGAACTCAAGGCATGTTTAAGAACATGGGATTTGGACATCATATGTATTACAGAAAATTGTTTGAAAGATGTTCAAGTCGAGAGTGTAGTTCTGGGAAAGCACAACAGGTCAGACAGCATGTGAGGAGCAGGCACGTCAACGTTTTGGGCAAAAGCCTCTCATCAGGAATGGGCTGATGAAGGGCGTTTGCTTGAAACATCGATTTTCCTGCTCCTCGGATGCTTCCTGACCTGCGTCCTTTTCCACCACCACAATTCTCCACTCTAATCTCCAGCATCTACAGTCCTCACTTTAGCCTGAAAGATGTTCAAGACTGGCAATTCAATGCTCCAAATGTTAAGGGTCATAGATAGGATGGAAACAGAGATGCAGAGGGCAGGGAGGGGGTGGTCTGCCATTTTTGATTAAGGAATAAATTATTGCTGTAACTGGGCAAGATATTTCTGAAAGATTATCCAGTTAAAATATGCATGTAGAATTAAAAGTAAGAAAATAAAGTTCATTTTGAACAGATTGCACTAAATACTCATTTGTGAGAAATCGTCCAGTGAAAATATATTGGTCGAAATTAAACATAAGAAAGGAAAGAACACGATGATTGTTTTGTACCATATGCTCTCCAACAGTAAGAAAGTAATTGAGAAACAAACATGTAGGGAGATCTCGGATACATGTAAGCTTAATATGGTTGTAATAATGGGGGATTTTAATTTTCTAAAAACTAATTGAGACTACCACATTGTTAAGGAGTTGGATGGTGAGGAATTTATCAAATGTGTTCACGAAAATTTTCTTCATTATTATGGGGATGATTCTAAAAGAGAAAGAGCAAAACGAAGCCTTCTTTTGTGCAATGGCAGGGCAAGTGACTGAAGTAAACGTGAGGGAATATTTTGGGCATTGCAATAATAATTATATTCTTTTCATAATGGTTCTGGAAAAGAATAAGCATTTCATTCATATTTTTTTTCATTGGCATAACATACATTTTAATGGCATGGGACAAGGAATTACCAAGTTTAATTGGAGTAGACTGTCAGCAAGTAAAACGATGTCTGACAAGTGGGAGGTGTTCAACAGTGTGACGACGGGAGTTGAAAGACATTATATACCTGTTAGAGTGCAGAGTCATGCTGGTAAGATTAAGGATCAATGGACAACTACAGTTATTGAGATTTTATTCAAGAATCAAAGAAAACCTTACTTTAGTTATAGACAACTTTATTCAATTTAATCTCTTAGTCAATATAAAGAGTGTGGGGCATTTTTTCGAGAGAAATCACGAAAGCAAAATGGCGATATGAGATAGCATGGGCAGATAAGGTTAAGGATAATCCAAACATATTGTGCAACTACATTGACAGCAATAAGGTAACCATAGAGAGGGTTATGCCTCTCAAAGATCATGAAGGATATCAATGTTTTAAATCCAGGAGATGGGGAATAAAATCATCCCATTCCTGGTGCAACAGACAGCAACAAATACACACTCTTGCCTGCACCTCACATTTATCCAGCTTGAACTCTATCTGCTATCTGTCAGTCTATTGACACATTTCATCAAGATCCTTGTGTTAGAAAACCTTCTTCACTGTCCACTGTGCCACCAGTTTTGGTGTCATCCACAAACTTATGAACCAGGCCTTCGATATTCTCACGCAAATTATTTACATAAATGACAAACAAAGAAAATTCAGAACCAACCTCTGTTGAACACTGCTGGACACAAGCATTCAGTTCACAAAGCAACCACCCACCATTACTCTGTTTCCTGCCATTGCACCAATTGAAAGTGCTGGAGAGAATACCCACAGTTCAGGCAGTATCAAAGCAGAGAAAAATGGAATTAACTTTTTTTGAGTCCAACATATCTTGTTCAAGATAGGTTCACATAAGACTTGAAATGTTAATTCTGTTTGTCTGCCCAGATCCTGTGTCATCTGAAGCATTTCTCCATCATTTTGCAATTGTATTTCAGATTTCCACTATCTCTAATATTTTGCTTTTTATTGATTGGTCTCGATGTTGAACCTGATTATATTTGGACAATATGCTCCATTCCTGTTCCTATCACTTATGTCAGTGACACAAGTCTTGCACTGGAGTCTGTTTCTTCTTTACGTTCCGAAAATAAATGCGCAGATCTCACCAATGTGATTTTGATTTAAAAGGCCTTTTCGAGACAGCTACGCTTGATGAAAAGTAGGAATAGTTTATTAGTTATGATATTGTCTGTGTGTTTATGACTAAAATTGTCTCCTCAGTCTCTGAACATTTTCAATACGTTTCTCTGAATAATTACAACAAAGATTGTTGTCATGCAGCCCATCATCTCTGTACCAGCTCCGTATGAGCTGTGTCTTCACTCTCACTCTGCTGCAACTCATGTAACCCAATACATTTTGTAATCTGTGTTTGTTTTTATTTCTGTATATCCTGTTCCGATACAAACAATCTTAACAAACTGTACAACCTGTGATTATACAGTCTATATATAAAATATAATTATGTGCATCACATTTAAAATTGTCCTATTCCATTCACATTATCCTTCAGCATTCCATGTACCAAAGGTCGTCTGTTATCTTGCTCTGCATTGCATTTAATTCCATTTGTCAGAAACAGAGATGGCTGAATACTAGTGACTGGGAGATATTGCTGCACTCCCCTCAGGTCTCATCAGCCACTGGCCGGAGCCCTTTCTGTCTCACAGCCATTATCATATTCATTCCGTCCCTTACGCATTAATTCATGACTTTTAATAAACAAGGTTATTGTACATTGCTATGGACCAGGCCCGACCACTCAAAACATTCTTAAGCACGTAGCCCAGTCCGTAATGTTGCCATTTGTTGAAGGTAAGTGTATAGTGGATATTCCCAGAGTGAATTAATTGGTCTGACTGCCAACTTTTAAACAAACAGATTGTATTTGTAAAAATAAGGAATGAAACACAACGAACCGAAAACACCATAACTGAATAACTCATCCTATCCAAAACTGACAGGCTACCTCGAAGTAAGGATGCTGATTCAAATTACTTGCAACAATCCCAATAAACAAACCACTGAGTACAAAGAGTAAAAATTACACAAAAAGGCTTATAGTTGACGAAGTCAGAGGACTGAAGGAGGGGGAGAGGATCCAGTTTCAACAGTGAACCTGACTCAACTAACCCTCGAACTGAACTGACCTGTGCAGCTGGAGAGCTGGCCACATCCCTTTGATTATACCAGATTTTTTAAAATGCTTGACAGCCTTCTGCCCAAGGCATTATCTGTTAGGTAAAAAAAAAAGATTTAAGCATTTAAAATTGAGACATGTTGGAACGTTGGGTCACTTAGAACCTTTCTGAAAAATTTAAAGGACAACATAACCTTGTAAAGGTACCACCTGTGTAAGAACTCCTCCAATATAAAGCTGATTCTTCAATATCCAAGATAGCTTCAGTTTTCAAAACTCCCAAAAATGGTAGTTTGTACTCTACAATGAGCATGTAAATTCGTTTACTATAAACATGAAAACATGCACAATTACATCCTGATTCAGTGTGTGGTCCTTCCATCATTGAGTGCCTCCATTTGTCACTCAAGTCTCAACAATGCATTGGAAATCATGTTTTCAAGACCTGCCCCGGGTACAATTTTCAAATTGAATGGCTGTAACAACAGGCTCCAGCTAAACAGTCTCGCGTTTTTGTCCTAACATTTCTCAAAAAGATTTCATTGAGTTATGAGAAGTGTAAATGGTTGTCTCCGATAAGTTGCTGTTAATATAAATATTAAAACGTTGTCATACCAACACAAAGCTCACAGTCTCTTTCTCAATTGTTGAATATTTCTACTAATGATCATTCAACTTCTTGGAGGAGTACCCAGTAGGTCTCTCTGTCTTCTCGTCATCTTCCTGCAGGAGCCCAACACCGAAATCCACATCATTCGCATTTAAATCCACCTTGAATGGTTTTTCATAATAGGGTGTGTCTGATCGTGGGCAGTTGTTAACACATAGTTCGAATGACGTCAAATGCCTTCTGACAGTCCTCTGTCCATTGAAACTTCTGGCCTTTCTTTAACAATTCAGTGAGTGGAGCAGTCAAACTGAGAAAATGAGGCACAAACAATCGATAAAATCGACTTAATCCCAGGAACTGCTCCTTTTGTCAACTAGATGCGAAATTCCCCAATTACCAGCACTTTTAAATCTCATGGCACTATTTATCTATGTCCAATAGCATGGCCAAGGAAGGTGACTTTTGCTTTGGCAAATTCACTTTTCGCTCGGTTTACCACCAAGCCTGCCTTCCGAAGTCGATCGAACAAGTCTGATCGATGCTGTAGTATTCCTTTCATGAGTCACTAAAAATCAGAAGGTCATCAATGTAAACCTCAGGATAATCCGACAATTTATTGGTTAGTCCCTGTAATGTGGCCGGCACATTTTACATACCAAATGTAAGTTGCTTGTCCCACATTTTCAACACAGTTTTCCAACTGTCGAACTGGGTGTACATCAACCTTTTTAACTGCATTGACGTAACAATAGTCCACACATAATCGTTGTGTACCATTTGACTATGGCATCACGACTATAGGTGATTTCCAGTCACTGTAACACATGTTGAGTATGTCATCTTAGAGCGTGCATTCAAACTCCTTCTGAGCCTGTGCCAACTTTCGAGGATTATGCCTGTAAGGATGTTGCTTAATCGTAACGACATTATGCACAATTAGGTGAGTACTTCCAAGTTAATATCCGCGTAATTCCACATGTGATAGTAAAAACTCTTTCTGATCATTTCAATTTTTCGCATGAAGTAAATCAATAAATCATCCCAATTTTAGACAAGTACCTCATTGTCCACATTAATTTAAGGAATGTCCGATTCAGAATCCTCTGAAATTGGTTTTTCCTTCAATGCTGTAATCATTAACACCTTGTTCTTTGGCTGTCCTTCCCCATCAAAGTACATTTTGAGCATATTCACATGCCATACACTGTGAGATTTCTTTCTTTCTGGAGTCCCAATCAAGTAGTTACCCTCACTCAATATCCGTTGTGTTTGATAGGGTCTACTAAACCTTGCTTTTCAAGGTTCACCTATAACTGAAAGTAATAGTAATACCTTATCCCCGATCGCAAAATTGCATTTTTTGATTCCCTGTCTGCTCCCTGCTTTATTGCATGCTTCATTACATTTAAATGCTGTCCAGCCAACTGCCCAGCACTATTTATCGTTCCCTAAAGTGTGAGAACTAATCCAAACGTGTGGTCTTTGAATTCTGATTTACTATTTTCTCCTTAATCAAAATTAATGGGCCTCTCACTTAGTGTCCAAAAAATAATTCAAATGGATTGAATTTGCTCTGTTAATTTGTTGCATCACTGATCACAAAAAGCGCAAATAGAATTCTCTTACCCTAATCATCTTGATAATCCTGATCATAAGCCCTCAACATGGTCTTTCATGTTTAATGTCACTTTTCTAGCGCTCCCTGCAATTTTGGATGGTATTCAGTCGGTTTGAATTGCTTTATTCCTAAGACATCATAGTGAATAGATTAAATGAAAGTTTGAACCTTGACCTCACTCGATATTTATTGGTAATCTATGTCTATTTTTTTAAAAAAGATTAAGTCCTTTGTAATTCTTTTAGTTGTGATACTTCATCTCGGGATGGCCTCTGGAAATCTAGTCGATGCATTCATTATTGTTAGCAAATACTGGTGCCAACCTTTTTGTTTGAGGTCGGGGACCTAGCCAATCAATTAAGACTCTTGTAAAAGGTTCTTCAAATGCAGGAATAGTTAAGATAGGAGCAGGTTTTATTATCGCTTGTGTTTTTTTCCAATTCCCTGACATGTATGACACGACTGGCAAAATTCAACTACATTCTGTCGCAGTCCAGGCCAGTAAAAATGTCTCTGTCTTTCAGTGCATATTTTGTGGGTGGCTGTGTTGGGGGTGGGGTGGTGGTGCGGTGTTCAGGTGGTTATAGCATTGCAAACGGACAATACAACAGATTCATCCAGCCTGTGATAAGGAAACATCCATCATCTCCCTCACAACTAACTTCACGAGAACAATTGATGATGGGAGATGTGATCAATAGTCAGCGATATCAACATTCAATGAAGTCCAGTTATTATTTGTACCATACCGAAAGGGGTTAACTGGATTTGTTTGCTCAGTGAATGTTATTGATGTCAGTCTCCATGGATCCTAATGATGTCGCTGGATGGTTTCCCTCTTCTATTAGTAAGGGGCTTATTGCAATGATTAATTCCATTGTATCAGCAGATACATTACCTTCAACACTAACAGGAATCAGCAGTTGCAGAGACGGGGAGAGGAGAGGTCAGAATCTGAGAGTAGACTGGAATGTTCTAACAATGGATCAGAATCTGAGAACAGTAGACTGAAATGTTCCATCAATGGTTCAGAATCTGAGAACAGTAGACTGGAATGTTCCAACAATGGTTCAGAATCTGAGAACAGTAGACTGGAATGTTCCAACAATGGTTCAGAATCTGAGAACAGTAGACTGGAATGTTCCATCAATGGTTCAGAATCTGAGAACAGTAGACTGGAATGTTCCAACAATGGTTCAGAATCTGAGAACAGTAGACTGGAATGTTCCAACAATGGTTCAGAATCTGAGAACAGTAGACTGGAATGTTCCAACAATGGTTCAGAATCTGAGAACTGTAGACTGTAATGTTCCAACAATGGTTCAGAATCTGAGAACAGTAGACTGGAATGTTCCAACAATGGTTCAGAATCTGAGAACAGTAGACTGGAATGTTCCAACAATGGTTCAGAATCTGAGAACAGTAGACTGGAATGTTCCAACAATGGTTCAGAATCTGAGAACAGTAGACTGGAATGTTCCAACAATGGTTCAGAATCTGAGAACAGTAGACTGGAATGTTCCAACAATGGTTCAGAATCTGAGAACAGTAGACTGTAATGTTCCAACAATGGTTCAGAATCTGAGAACAGTAGACTGGAATGTTCCAACAATGGTTCAGAATCTGAGAACAGTAGACTGGAATGTTCCAACAATGGTTCAGAATCTGAGAACAGTAGACTGGAATGTTCCATCAATTGTTCAGAATCTGAGAACAGTAGACTGGAATGTTCCAACAATGGTTCAGAATCTGAGAATCCGAGGATGGAATGCTTCAACAATGGACATGAGTTTATCCTCTGGTCTTTTCATTGTTTCCTGGTATTGGAACATATTACCATTTTGGATATATGGTGTACTTCTCATTATTCAGGCTGGTTACTATCCTATTGTTGGTGTTACTGGTAAGTCTCGTCATCTCTATCTGCTTATTAATCCCATAAGCCATGGTGAATTTCAGTGCTATTTCTGTTGACTATATTTGGCAAAGTTGGAAACGACTGTCTTCAGTTTCAAATGCAAGTCCATTCATTACCACAAATTCCAAAACTACCCACACCACCGCCCTCACACACATCTGTGGACAAGACTGTTCAAAATCTGGAAATATCTATTTGCCCTGAATTGATTTATGTATTCACATTCTGCCCATCACCAAACAGACCCACTACCAGCTCCATGGTATCCCCATTCCCCAGCTTGACGTTTGTGCAGTTGCTAAATACACCATTATACGTGCCTTCGAAAATTTCAGACTTCATGGTTCCAGCTCTCTTCTAATCACTCTTTCCATTACAATGTTTCCATCATGACCTTGTTCTTGTCTCTAAAGTAAATTCATGTCAGGGACACTGTGTCAGAATAGTAATGTCGCTGACCACATCATTCAGTGGTCCAGGTTATACACTAAAGACATTGTTTGAAATCCTATCTCAGATGATTAGAGAACATAAACTCAAATGATAGGAACTGGAAATAAAAGCGAATTTCACTAATATAACCCCACTAGCATTTTGTTGATAAGTTAATCTATTTCACTGATGTCCTTTGGTAAAGAAATCTAACATTATTACCTGGTCTGGATAAAGACGATGTCAGGTCCACAGCAATGTGCTTTGCTTTATACTGCTTTCAGGAATGGCCTCACATTAAAGGGTACTTCGTGAGGTCAACAAACGGTGCCCTTAACAGCGATGCCGACATCCTATCTAATGGCAACACTAAACGTTGGGGAAAAAAGAATGATGCGAGAGATCAGGAGAATGAGAAAGTGCCAGAGAAACTGAGCAGATTTGGCAGCCTCGTATCGAAAGAAAAATAGAAATGACATTTCGAGTCCAATGACCATCCATCAGAAGTGCACACAACTGGGAAATAGTGTGATTGATGTTGGTGACCAGGATGTCTGTTGTGAAGGGGAGAAGGGGGGATTTGAACAGAAGGAGAAAAAGAGGGATAGAGAGAAAGGAGCAAATAAAGGGATTGTTGATGACCAGATGGAATGGAAAAATAAATCACATTATTCTTATTTATTTTTCTCCTGTTGCCATATTAACGCAAATCCTGTCCATGTATGGTATACATCCAAGTCACGGTTTGAAGTGAGTTATGTCCCCTCGTCTTTCTTTCCTAAGAGTAATCATCTTTTTAAAAATTAATTAATGGGATGTTGGGACAGCATGTAATTCCCTTTCCACGTTGTCCTTGAGAAGCTGTTGGTGAGCTGCCTTCCTGACCCACTGCAGTCTGTGGGCTGTAAGCATTCAATGCCTTCCGTCTGGTTTAATTTCTTCGAGACTTTATAGAGAGTGATATAACTGAGTGATTGGGCTTGGACATTTCAAACGGCAGCCGAGAGTTAACAACATTGCTATGGGTCTAGAGTCACATGTAAGCCCAATCAGGTGAAGATGATAGATCTCATTCCTTGAAGAGCATCAAAGCGCCAGGTAGGTTTTTCTGACAATCGTTTCATTGTTTCTCAATTTGTGATATTTTATTGAACTCAAATTCCAATATTTGCTGCGGTGGGAATTGAATCTGTGCTCTGGGTCATTATCTGGGCCGCTGCATTAATAATCCGGAGATAATACAGCGAAGCCATCGCCTCCTCAGCATCTCCAAACATCTACAATGGCAGTAGTGATGTTGCTGTTGGCGTGGCAGTGCTGGAAGTATAGCGTTTCGCAGGGCAAAGAAATGATTTCGCAAAACATACCATCCTTCCCATTTTGTATTTATGAGAAGGTGAGATGATGGGAAGTGCTCTTGGTGAAAAGAAGCTGATTGCCTTTGGTCATGAGTCACTGACAGAATTCATGCAGAGCAGCAAGTAATCAGCACAGTATATTGTATAATGTCCTTCATTGAAAAATGATTCAAATATTGGCGTGAAGACACCTCCCTGCAGTTGTAGACAGATATTGAGACAGCACGTGGGGCATTGTGAACAGATTTTCTCTCCATTATAAGGAATAATCTCCTTGCCACAGTGAGATAGTGTAAAGGAGTTTGACCAGACTAATCCCTGCAGTGATGGTTACATGAGGAGAGAGTGTGAAGGAAATGAGTGTTTAATCTGTAATTCTGCAAAAGATTAAAAAGTGATTGCATTAAAACTTGAGCGTCTTGAACCAGGACTCATTATTCCAATAACAAAACAATGATATCGTGAAATATAACGTGCTTTCCTGCAATATATGTTTTCATATGTGTATAGATACGTTGATAGGAAAGGTTTAGCAGGATATGGGCCAAGTGCAGGGAAATGGAGTTAACATGAATGGACATTTTGGTTGGCATAGTCCAATTTGGGCTAAAGGGCCTGTCTCCCTGCTGTTAAACTCTATGACTCTCTGATAGTTTACACTCTCTGTGGAGACCCCATGTTGATTGTGAGAGAGCCGCAGATTCGGAGTGAACTCCCACCATCTCAATGTACAGCTGGAGTGAGACCCTTCACTAAGCATGATGTTGTTCACAAACATGACAGCAGATACACTCTGATAGAGTTGGCCATTCCCAAACGTTTCTGATCTCCATGCAGAAAATGAGTTTGTCTTCTCGGAGACGGCAGATGCCTCCTTATGACTTGAGACAAGCCATCCGGTGTGCTCCTTTCCATCAGCAAACCACATTAATATAACACATGTGTAAGCATTAGCAATGGAGCCAGAAGGAACAACTTGGAGCAGTCTGTCTGTGCAGTCGCTGCTTCATCCGTTTGTCGTGTTGCTGCATCAATGACATCCTCCTATTTCAGTGGAACAGTTTGGAGGGGCTGAATGGTCTCTTCTTTTCATGTGTCAGTGTCTCGAGGTGTTACATGTCCTCCTCCTCATCCCAGGGAAGAGGTTCACTATTGGGTGACTCATGGTAGCTGCTAACCAGCGTGTTGTCCTGACTAGCCTCGTTATCGTCCTGTGTAATAATAGACAACCAGGAGGCTGGAAGAAAATAACAAGCCAGGCAGCATCAGGAGGTGGAGAAGTCAATATTTCTGGTGTAACTGCTCTTCAGAATTGGGGGTGGAAGTAGGGGAGGTGCAGATAAAGAGAGAAAAATGGTCGGGGCTGGGGAGAGCAGGGGAAGAGGAATTGAAATGGGTGGTGACTGGGAGCTCACGTCAGTCCCTTTGGGCCCAGCTATGATGGTTGGGAAAATGTGCCCTAAGTTTATGTTTGGTCGCCCCAGTGTAGGGAAGACCACATCGGAAGCACCTGATGCAGTACACTAGGTTGGAAGGGAGGCAGGTGAATCTCTGTTTCACCTGGAAGGTCTGTTTGTGGCGCTGGATGGAGGTGAGAGTGATTGTGTGCAGAAGGTGATGCATCTTTTCCGCTTGTAGGGGCAGTTGTCAGTTGGAATTGGAGGATTTATTGGGAGTGTGACACATACCAAAGATTAGCGAAGGGAATGGTCCATGTGGAAGATGTGCCAGGTGTTGGGATCAACCCTAGTTTACTTTATCTGGTGCTCCCGATGTGGTCTTCTCTACATCGGCGATCCCAAATGTAAACTAAGGGGATGTTTTGCTGAGCATCACAGCTGGGCCCGTAAGGGCTGACCTGACCTGCCAGTCACTGCTTATTTCAATTCCCCCTCCCACACCCTTTCCAACGTAGCCATCCTTGACTTCCTCCATTGACGCAATGAAACAAACCGCAAATTGGATGAACAACACTTCACCTTTCGCTGGGAAGCCTACAGCCCGGGGGACTCAACATTGAGTTCTCCAATTTCAAATAACCGCCCCTCCAATCCCCCAAAACATTTCCAGCCCGTTCTCCTCCCCTCCATTCCTCTTATCAGCCCTTCTTTCATCTCCCAACTGGATTCATTCCTCCCATCGACCAACCCGGTCATAACATCTACTGTTTTTTCACCTATCCCAACCTCGCCATCCTGTCTCCACCTTCCTCCACCCCGCCTCTTTAAATGTAGACCCCCTTAACCAGCTCCCTCCCCCCACGCCCCCCCCCCCCTCCCACACAAACACATTCCTAGTCCTGAAGAAGGCTTTTAATCAAGTTGTTGATTTCTCAACTCTTGATGCCTCCTCTCCTGTTATGTTGTTCCGGCGTCCTGACTGTCTACTTTGAATTCCAACATTTGCAGATTTTTAAAAAAAATCTCAGAGAGTGAATGGGCTGTGTCTCTTCTTATCGAATAGTTTTGATGGGATGAATGGCTTTCTCACATTCCAATGAAACCAGCTTGAGATGCTGCATGAGTTCCTCTTTCTATACTTTGGAAATTGCCACACGAATGTTACCAGCACGTTAACAGCATGAGCTTGAATATTGTCCAGGTTTTCATGCTTTATGTGATCTTCACTGAACGTCTTCACTTCTGATCGAATGACAGAAGGAAAGACATTGATGAAGCAGCTGAAGATATTTGTGCTAAGGAAGCTACCCTGAGGATCACCCACAGAGCTATCCAGGGACTGAGAGGATTGATGTCCACCAGCCACATTGTGTTCTGAATGATTCCCCACAACCCGTGGGGATTTTCCAACTGATTCCTATTAAGTTCAATCTTGGTCCGACCCTTTGAAACCTTGCTCATTCAAATCTTGATGTAATGTCAGGGCCAGTCACTCTGACGCTGGGTTCATATCTTTTGCTCATGTAAATAGGTCAAGGTGTTTGTGTGGGGGTTCTTTCCTTCTCTCAGAGGATAGTGATTGTTGGGGCCGCTCTATCCCAGACATTTGCATCCCTGAAATGATTGGGAGGGGGTGAGGAGGGTGTCAATTAATTTTGAGAGGGTCGATGGTTACAAGGATTTGAGCATGAAAGAGAAATTGCTGCCATTAGGAGGTCAGCTCTGACCTTACTGAAGGGAAGGGCAGATTCCAGGAGCTAAATAGCCTCATGTTATTCCAACATTCCCCAGAGTCCATTCAGTTTGTAGCCTCTTCCATTTCCTGTGTTACTGACCTGAAGCAGCTGAATAGACGGATCCTGTCGCTGCATTACAGGATATTGGAGCTGCATGATCTATTCTCGATACAATTGTATAGGTTTGTTGGGCTGATTGGCCTCCTCCTGTAACTGTATATCAGGCTCCCGGGTTTGAAAAGGCTTATCTTGTCCTGGTGTAACTGAAATCCATATTGACTGTATCTACCACCCTAGCAGGAAGTGAGCACTGCAGATGCTGGAGATCAGAGTCCACAAGTGTGGTACTGGAAAAGCATGGCAGGTCATGCAACATCCGAGGAACAAGATAATCGATGTTTTGGGCATTCCTGATGAAAGGCTTATGCCCGAACTATCGATTCTCTTGTTCCTGCCTGACCTGCTGTGTTTTATCCTGTGCCACACATTTCAACGTCTACTGCCCCGACCTAGTCAACCTTTCTGGTCACATCATCAAATAACTTTAAGAAATTTTTCAAGCATGATCTCCCACGCACAAAGCCAATCTCAATATTTCTAATCAAACCTTGTCTTTCCAAATTAATGTACATCATATCCTTCAAAGGTTTCTCAATTTTAACAGATGTTAAACTCACTGCTCATAGTTTCAAGGCTTTGTTTTCAGTCATTCTTAAATAAGGGCATAATATTTGATATCGTCTAGCCTTCAAGGATCTAAACTCTGGTTAATGGTGATCAAACACATCAGCCAGGTCCCACGAAAATGCTTCTCTAGCCCCTTACAGTGTTCGTGGATATATCTGGTAAGGGACGTGAGATTTATTCATCCTCAAGCATTTCTGTACGTCCAGTACCTCCTCTACTGTGATATGGACTGTCCCTAAGAAATCACCATGAACTTCACCAAGTTCCTAAGTATTCATGTCTTTCTCCATGTTCAACACATCGGAGAAATTTCCGTTGATGATCTCGCCCATCTCTTATGGTTCCACACATACATATCACTTTGGTCTTTGAGGGGTCCTATTTTCTAACTAGTTATTGTTTTTCCTTCAATATACTAAATGTACCATTTTGGATTCATCTTAATCTTCTCAGCCAAGGCTCTTTCATGTCCCCTTTTCGCACTATTGATTTCCTTCTTCAGTAAATTCCTGTATCCCTTATATACCTCCAGGGATTCACTTGATCCCAGATGCCTCTAACGGAGCTGCTTTTTTTTCTGGTCAAAGCTTAAATATCTCTTGTCATCCAGGGTTCCCCATTCCTGCCAACTTTCCTTTCACCTCTACAGTAACAAATAGACCTTGACTCCACGTATCTCACCTTGTATCTCACCTGCTAGAGATCCCTTTGCCGGCAACGAACTATTCCAGCAAACCCCTGCAAACTCCTACCTAATTCCATCTAAATTCGTCTTTCCCCAATTTAGAACTTGAAGCTGTGGACCAGTTTTGTCTCTCACCATAAATATGTGAAAATTAATAGAACTATGCCCATTGGTTCCAAAGTGTTCTCACACTATCACCTCCGTCACCTGTTCTGTCTTATTTCCTTAGAGTAGGTCGAATTTTGCCCCTTCCTGAGAAGGCCCAACTCCATACTGTTTGAGGGAACTTTCCTGGCGCAATTAACGGCTTCCACCCCACCAAATCCCTTAACGCTCTGGCAGTGCCAGTCAATGTTATAAAAATTAAAATCACCAAATATGACAATCTTTTTGCTTTTGCATGTCCCACCTCTCTGCCAGTATATTACTTACTCTAATTCCTGGTGACTATTTCGGGGCCTATAGTACAACCCCCATAACATCACCATACCCCTTCCTATTTATTAGCTCCATCCACAAAATCTCGCTGTTTGATCCTTCAGTTATTTGAACCCTGATTACAGCTGTGATACTCCCCTTCATCAAAAATGCAACTCCCCCCACCCCCTTTTCCACCATTCTCTGTCCTGCCTAAAGCTATATCCTGGCACATCAAGCTGCCATTCCTGTCCCTTCCCTCGCTATGTTTCTTTAATGCCTGTAATATCCCAGTCCCACATAACTATCAATGCTCTGAGTTCTTCGCCCTTACCTGTCAATCCTCTTCCATTGAAATAAATGCTATTTAATAAAAACAGGCATTCTTGTTCCCTGTTATGTTGCAGCCTGATCCGTCTTTTCACTTTACTGTTTCTGATTACTGTATCTCCTTCCAGACTCGCACTTGTCTTCCTGCTCTTGAGGATCTCACCTCCTGCCAATCTCGTTTCAACCCTCCCTTGGAGCACGAGCAAACCTGCCTGCCAGGATATTGGTCTCCCCTCCAGTGCATGTGCCGCCTGGCCCTCTTGAACAGGTCAACTCTGTCACAGAAAAGACCGAAATGATCTAAAAATGTGTGTGCCTCCCCCCACCCCCCCACACCAATTCGTTAGTTATGCATGTATCTGCAATATCCTTATATTCTTACTTTTATGAGCTCATGAAATAGGAGGTAATCAGGAGATTGCCATTTCGACGTCTTGGTTTTTAACTTTTCTCCTAGCTCTCTGCAATCACTCTGGAGGATCCCATTCCTATATCTACGTGTATCATTTGTGATGCCAACGTGCACAATGACTTCTGGCTGCTCACCCTCCTCCTTGACAACGTTCGGCAGCCGCTTGTAGACTTCCTGAGACCTGGCACCTGGTACGTAGCCAAACTTGCTGGATTCCCGTTTGAGGCCCCAGAATCTCCAAAGTGTCCCTTCAACAATCGACTCTCCTATCTCTTAGACACTGTTTAAATTTACAGTTTCCCGCTATGCTCCAAAACCAGTGGTAGTGCCACCAATTTGGCTACTGCTGCCTTCCCTTGAACGGTCGGTCCCTCCAACAGTATCAGAAGTGGTATACTTATTTTCGTGGGGAATGGCCACAGGGGATAGCTGCAATCTCTGCCTAATCCCTTTGCCATTCCAAACCTACTCGTTGCCTGGAACACGATAGCGAGCAAGGACTGACTGTTAGTTTAAATTGTGTTTATTTAAATGCAACAGGGCAGACAGGTAAGACTGATGAACTCAGGCATGGATGTTTATGTGGGACTGTGCCATTATAGTCATTACAGAAACATGGTCATGGTGGGTCTTGGGCATGACCACCACACTAAAGCAGTTATATGTGAAGTTTGCAGCATCTCCGATAATCCTGAGTGTATTCAACTCCAGCTCCCAAACATGGTCTCCCAGGAGCTGCAGCTGTGTGTACGTTCCACATGTGTAGTCAACAGGGATGTTGGAAATCTATGAGCTCCCACATCCCACGGGATGAACGTGCAACTGAACCAACTGCCATCTTGACTGCTGTAATAATAAATTAAAAGGACTTTATTTGAGCTTTCCTGTACTTTTTTCTGAGCTGCTGCTGTCTGAAGCCTTTCTAACCAATGACTTACTACATACTCTGCTACCAACTGCATTTTCGCCACTCCTCCACCAATACTTTTGTTTCGGGAAGAAGGGAGACACTACAGTAATGCAATGTTTATGCCTTAGACATTCCTTGACACCAAGCCCATGACGACCTGCTCTCCAGAGTTTTTACTTGGAGGGTGGCTTACTGAGTCTTCCTCCTGCTGGTGGTGACTGTGCTGAGGCAAATATTCACCCCAACAGCCAATCCACGTTGTCGCAGTCCCCTGGTCCTTTCTGTCTATTAATACTGCATTTATGAAATCCTTGAATCCTTGAATTAACTCCGGTTAATTTTCATTGGATAATTACCAAAACACACTGCGAAGTTATGCTCTGGGCTGCTTACTTAAGTCTGTTTTTAGTGGTCTGGCCTCGTCCATAATAGACTGGGGGCTCATTGCTGTATTTTTAATAGCGAGTGGGAGATGCTAGTGTCTTTATTTCGTATATTAGTTTGATTGGGTTGACAAAGCTTAGAATAGTAATGGCTATTTCAGTCGTCAAACGTTTCCTGGGTGTGCATGCAGTGACGTTGGAAATTTTACGAAAAGTGAATAAGACCACGTTGCAAGAATTAACGGAGAAGCTGGAATTGGAACTGACTGCATCTGTAAGGAAAGGAGAGATAATTACAGCGGTAGCTCGTCAATTAAACTTGCTGGAGAAACCATCAGAATCAGAGATGGCAAGAATTCAATTGCAAATTAAACATCTTGAGTTAACGTTCAGAGGAAAGGAATGGGCTGCCAAAATGAAACATTTGACTTTCGATAAAATGCAGAGGGGGAGGGGTGGGGAGAGCGCAGCAGAACAGAGAATAACAAGAAAGAATGACAACAGGGGAGAGAGAAAGAGAGAGCTTTTGAATAGCAAAAACTGGCACTTGAAAAGGAAAATCAGTGCAAAAGGCTGGAGATAACGGCTGAGGGTGTGCTTAGTAAGGAAGAGAGCGAGGATGAACAAGCCCCTGGTAGTCAGAAACCTAGTGAGAATTTGTTTGAGTATGTTCAATCATTGCCTCAGTTTGATGAGAAGAATGTGATGCCCTTTTCATCTCATTTGAAAAGTTCGCTAAACAAATGCAGTGGCCAGACGCAATGTGGGTTTTGTTGATCCAAACGAAACTTGTAGGTCGGACTAGGGAGGTATTCACATCCCTATCAGAGGAGGGATCTGGGGAGTATGAGCAGGTTAAAATAAAACATTGTATCTGCATAGGCATGCTCTCAGGAATCTAATGAGGAATCCTGGTCAAACTTACACTGAGTTTGTAAGGATCAAACAGACTAATTTCGAGTGTTGGGTAAGAGCTTTAAAATAGAGGCAAGGCTCTCATGCCCTTAGAGAGTTTAGTACTTGGAGGAATGCAAAAATTCACTGCCTGAAGTAATGCAAACTCAGGTTGAAGAGCAGAGAGTGTAAACAGCAAGGTTAGCTACTGAAATGGCTGATGATTATGAACTGGTCCATAAACTTGTTTTGGCTTCCAGAACCAGATCTGGTCTCTGAAGGACAGAAATTGGAGCAAAGAGATATCCTCACGTGCGAAGGGAAAGGTAGATCACAGCGTAGGTCATAAGGATAATTTACCACAGTAATAAAAAAAACCTTGGTGGGGGGGGGGGGGGGGGGGGGCGCGGGGAAGAAGTTAAAATACTATGGTGCTTTAATTGTAATAAACTGGGCCACACAAAATCACAGTGTTGGTGGGCTAGGAGAAAACTAGATGTAGGATAACTACACAAACCTGGAAGTTTTGTTAGACTCCTAACAAAAAGCATAAGGGAAGGTAGGCAACTCCCTCAGAGTGTACAAGATGATAAGTGGACGTGCCAAATCTGCATTAAAAAACTTGCATGAAAGGGTAAAGTTTATTCATATATGCCAGGAGTAATTGGTAAGGAGGTTCTAATATCAATTGACACAGGATCTTTTCAGTCTGTAATGCTGACGGGTGAGGCTTTATGCACTCCTGAGAGACTATTGCCAGAAAATGTGCTGGCAACAGGAATTCATAGTGGGGGAAAAAGTGCCCAGTTATGTAAAGTGAAGTTAGAGAGTCCAGAAAAGAGTGGAGAATGAGTGGTAGGAGTACTGGACGCCTAACCCTCAACTCCAGGAATAAAATTTGTCCTTGCAAATAATATAGCTGATTCACTGGTAGGGCGTGCTGCCTACTCTAGTTGAAAAACCAGTGGAGATGCTGGCAACTGAAGACCTGGAGAATGTTTATCCAGGAATTTCCCCTGATTGCGTGAACAGAAGATCACAGATGCACAGGTTTAAGCAGGATAAAAGCACAGATAAGGAAGCTGACGTCGAGTTATCCGAAAGTTTATTTTTGATCCGATAAGTGGAACAGAGAAGGAGCAAGTTGGAAAACATGAACGTATTTTTAGCTCTGCTAAGCTGATTGAATCACAGAAGAAAAATGAGGAGTTACAAAAGTGATACCAAAAAATATTTAGCAAGAAAGAGAATGAATGTATTCCTGTGTGTTATTACTTAACAAATGATGTCTTAATGCGGATATGGAGATCAGCACACACTGAAGCAGATCAGACGTGGACAGAAATTCATCAAATTGTTTTGCCTGTTGGGTATAGAAAGGAGGGAAAGACATTGGATGAAGCAACTGAAGATGTTTGTGCCAAAGAAGCTCCCCTGAGGATTGCCCACAGAGATATCCAGGGACTGGAAAGATTGAAGTCCACCAGCCCCATTGTGTTCTGAATGATTCAACCAGTGGGGAGTTAACAACTGATTCCCATCACGTTCAATTTTTTTCAGACTCCTTGACATCTTGCTCAATCAAATACTGCCGTGATATCAGGGCCAGTCTCTTTACACTGTGTTCATATCTTCTATCCATGTCAATAGGCCAAGGTATATGTGTGGGGAGTGTTTCCTTCTCTCAGGGTGTAGTGATGGTCGGCACCACACAGTTAGGGGAGGCTACATCACTGAAATGTTTTGGGGGAGCGAATGGGTTTCAATGGGTTTTGACCAGTCAGAGAGTCGAGAGCTACAAAGAATTGGGCATGAAAGAGAAATTGCGGCCGAGTGCTGATCAACCCTGACTTACTAAATGGAGAGGCAGGTCTGAGGGTCTATGTAACCTGGTTTTATTCCAGTATACCCCTTAGTCCAGTCACTTTGTGGCCTCTTCCATTTCCTGCGTTACTGACTTCAAGTCGCTGAATAGATTGATCCTGTTGCTGTGCAACTGGATACTGGTGCTGCATGATCTGGTTACAGTTTTATAGACCCTTGGGGCTTATTGGTCTCCTCCTGTAATTGTACATTAGGCTCCAGGGGTGAAAAGCCTCATTCTGTTCTGCTGCAACTGAAATCCATATCGACTAAATCTACAGCCCATGGAGAAAGTGAGCACGGCAGATGCTAGAGATCAGTGTCGAAAAGTGTGGCACTGGATAAACACGGCAGGTCAGGCAGCATCAGAGGAACAGGAGAATCGATGTTTTGGACGTTCCTGATGAAGGGCTTATGTCCGAAACATAGATTCTCCTGCCCCTCGAATACTGCCTGACCTGCTGTGCTTATCCAACACCACATGTTTTGAAGTCTACAATCCCACCCAAGTCAATCTTCCTGGTTACATCATCCAATTACATTAAGAGAATTGTCAGGCACACACCTCCTCGCAAAAAGCCACACTTACGATTCCTAATCAAAGCCTGTCTTTCTAAATGCATGTAAATCGTATCCATCAGAACTTTCTCAAGTAACTTACCTACCACGGATGTTCAACCTACTGTTCTATAGTTCTAAGGCTTTTTTGTTCAGTTCTTCTTGAATAAGGGCACAATATTTGCTATCCTCCAGTCTTCCAGGACATTACATGTCGTTACTGATTAGAAATATTAAAAGCCAGGGTCCCCGCAAATTCTTCTGGACTCCCTTGAGGTGTTCTTGGATATACCGGGTAAAGAGCGTGAGATTTATCCACTTTCAAACATTCTAGTACATCCAAAATCTCCTCTACTATGATATGGATTTTCCCTAAGATATCACCACTAACTTCCTCAAGTTCTCAAGTCAACATGTCTTTCTCCACGGTAAACATAGAGTAGAAATATTCGTTGAGGACTTCACCCATCTCTTATAGTTCCACACATACTTGTCCACATTAGTCTTCGATGGATCCTAATTTCTGTCCAGGCCTTGATTTTTCTTTTAATATATTTAAATTACCTTATTGGATTCATCCTAATCTTCTCAGCCAAGGCTGTTTCTTGCCCCCTTTTCACCCTACTGATTTCTTTCTTCGGTAAACTCCTGTATCTCTTTTATACCTCGAAGGATTCCCTTGATCCCAGCTGCCTAGGACTGAGCCACGCCCCAAGTTCGAACAGGAACCTGTGGACCAGTTTTATCCCTCTCCATAAGTATTGGAAAACTAATAGAACTATGGTTACTGGTCCCAAAGTGCTCCCACACTATTAACTCAGTCACCTGGCCTGCCCTATTTCCTTAGAAAATTTCAAGTTTTGCCCCTTCCCGAGTAGGACCCTCTGTACACTGCTTGAGGAAAATTTCCTGAAGCTTTTATCAGATTCTATCTCATCAAATCCCTTAACGCTCTGGCCGTTCCAGTCTGTATTAGAAAAAAATATAATCCCCTATTATGATAACTCTATTACTCCTGCAGGCCTCCCCTCTCTCACTGCATATTTGTTACTCTCATTCCTGTTGACTATTTGGGGGACTATATTACGTCCCCAATCACTTCACAAACGCATTCCTATTTCTTAAATCCACCACAAAGCCTCACTGGGTGATCTATCAGTTATTTTATCTCTGGTTACTGCTGTGGCACTCACCGTAATCAGAAATGCAACTCCCCTCCCCTCCTTCCACCATCGCTGTCTCACCTAAAGCACTTGTACCCTGGCACATTGAGCTGTCAATCCTATCCATCACTTAGCCATGTTTGTGTAATGGCTATAATATACCAGTCCCATCTACCTATCCACACCCTCGTATCACTAGCAAAACTGGCCACCAAGATACTGGTGTCCTCTACAGTGCATGTCTCGGACGGTAATCTCCCTCTCAGGAGGTTACCACTGTCAAGGTTTTCTTTTTAAATGTTTCTCCATCTCTCTGTAATCACGCTGCAATACCTTGTCACTATTTCTACGGATATTATTTGTGCCAACGTGCATAATGATTTCTGACTGCACACCTAACACCTTGAGAATGTTCTGCAGCCACTTGGAAACATCCTGGGCTCCAGCACATGGGAGTTAATTCATCATGTTGGATTCCCGTTTGTGGCCACAGAATCTCTGATCTGTCCCTCCGAACAATCGACCCTCCTATCTTTAACCTCCTGTTTACCTTTACCCTTTCCCGCTGTGCCCCAGAGCCAGTGGTAATACCAACCAACCTGACTACTGCTGTTTCCCCTGAACGGACATCGCCCCCCCCAAAATTTTCAACTTGTTATCGAGGAGAACGGCCACAGGGGATTTCTTCACTCTCTGCCTACTCCCTTTGCCATTCCTGGTGGTCACACAGCTACTCTCTGCCTGGAACATGACAGGAAGCAAGGAATGCCTGTTGGATTAATTTGTGTTTATTTAAATACAACAGGACTGACAGGTAAAGCTAATGAACTGAGGGCGATGAACGTTGGACTGGAATATTACAGTCATTAAAGAAACGTAACTAGGGGTGTGTCTTGGGTGTGGCCACCACACTAAACCACTTATCTATGAAGTTCTCAGTATCTCGAATGACCCTAAATTAGATTACCTACAGTGTGTAAACAGGCCCTTCGGCCCAACAATTCCGCATCAACGAGCAGTCCACCCAGACCCACTCCCCTACACTACGGGCAATTTTGCATGACCAACGCACCTAACCTGCACATCTTTGAATTGTGGAAGGAAACCGCATCACCCAGAGGAATCCCATGCAGACACGGGCAGAATGTGCAAACTCCACACAGACAGTTGCCCAAGCCAGGATTTGAACTCTGGTTCCTGGTGCTATGAGGTAGCAGTACTAACCACTGAGCCACCATGCCGCCCAGCGCCAGCTCCCTAACACGGTCTTCCAGGAGCTGAAGCTGGGTGCACAGTCCACACGTGTAGTCATTAGGGGCGGTGGAAATCTCCGTGAGCTCCCACATCCCACAAGAGGAATGTGCGACTGCCATCTCGACTGCTGTAACAATAATGTTAAATGGACTGTTTTTCAGTTTCCCTGTACATTTTGCCGAGCCAGAGCTGTCCGAAGCCTCTCGTGTCAAAGCCTTACTTCTTACTCTGCTCGAACGGCATGTGTCTCACCCCTCCACATACAGTTTTGGTCATGGAAGGAAGGAGACACGACAGTGATGTTGTGTTTAGGCCTTCTGCAATCCTTGACACCTGGCCACTGACTACCAGGCACGAAATGCAGGTCTCTTCTTGTCCTTGGAGGGTGTCTTGCTGAGGTCTTCCTGCTGGTCGTGGTGACTGTGTCAATGCAAATCCTCACCCCGACAGGCAATCCGTGCTGTCGCAGTCCTCTCGTACTTTCTGTCTATTAGTATCGCGTTTATGGATTCCTTTAATCCTTCGATTGCATTCCAAACTGCGTCTCACTCTATAGCGAGAGTGATATATCGGGTAAGGAGCGTGAGATTTATCCACTTTCAAACATTCTAGTACATCCAAAATCTCCTCTACTATGACATGGATTGTCCCTAAGATATCACCACTAACTTCCTCAAGTTCTCAGGTCAACATGTCTTTCTCCACGGTAAACATAGAGTAGACATATTCGTTTGGAATACAGGGCTATTGGAAAAGAATACCATTCGACGTCGGGGCAACAATATATCTATCCTCTCACTGAGTCTGCTTTTCCTTGATTAGGTTACATTTGTTTTGTTAATCCCCCATTCCATTTTCCTGCGATTTCCCGTAACACTTTTATAAAAGTCTGTCTGTCTCAGCCTTGAAGATATTTAATGTTCCAGCCTCAACAGCCGTCCGAATGTCCTACAATTGTTTCCCTCTCATTGATGTGAGACTTGGTGGTCTTTAATCTGGTGATTTGCCGACTCTATCTTGCATAAACTTCCAATTCGTCCTCAGCTCCTGTGTCAATTTGCTCAAGTGTCAAACGGTCACTCTCCCTGAATCCAGAAACTGCTTCTCCTAACTCAAGATCGATTCATTGAATGTATTTAGCATATTCTCTGTCTCTGTGGACAGGCTGTCCCCTTCGTCCCTAACACTCACATTCATTCCCAAGTTATCGTCTTCCCCTTAATAAACCGAAAAATATGGCTTTGGATTCTTGCTAATCTTACCCGCTAATATTTTATCACCCCTCCTCCTGCTCTTCCGCTGACTTTTTAAGTTTTAGCCCTCCACTTTCTATATTCTTTTAGGACCTTCATTGGCCCGCTCACTTGAAACCTGCTTTTAGTTTTTTTTTCCTTTTTCATCTTGTTCGGAATTTGTGTCGACATCTGAGTTTCTCTGGGCTTGTTTTCCTAAATTTTATCTTCGGTGTAATATGCTGGGTCGACACTGTCATCAATTCAATTTTAGTCAAATGATCCCTCAACCCCTGTCCCACCTTATTCTGCTATAGTTTCACCCAGAAGCAACTGCACTTTGCCCAGATCCTCTCATTTCTTTTCATAAAATCTGTCTACCCAATCAAAAAATCTTTTATGTTTCAAACATTTTTGAAGTATTTTCCTCAGCAAAGTCAAAATGTATGATATCACGGTCACTGGTCCTATAATGCTCTCCCACCTCTGCCTGGAACACCTGACTGGATTCGTTCTCCACAGTGAGGACCAGCACTGCACTGCCCATTGTTATATCTGCTCGATGTTGATACAAGAAGCTCTCGGGAATAAATTTCAAAGCACCTGCCCCCCTCTTAAGAAATTATCACTGCCATAATGAATGTTTGGAATTGAAATGCGTGAATATAATGAACCTATTATTGTTTTGACACACCTCAATATCTTAGTTATATACCTGCTCCTTTACTTTCCTTTATCTGGGGGTCTACAATATATCCCAAGCAGTGTTTCTGTCATGGTTTTGAGACTGAGCTTTAACCATCAAGCTTCATTAAAAGATCCTTTCAAGATATCGTCCCTTCTTACGCCAGTAACTGACTCCATAATTAATAAGGCAACACCACCTCCTCTTTTACCCTCTCTCCTGTCCTGACTATAATTCTGGTACCACAGAATATTGAGTTGTCAGCCACGACCTCCCTCAAACACATCTCTATAATGGCAAAAATGTGACACTTCCACATGTCACATCGTTTCCTTGTCATATCGGTCTCTCTGATAATATCAGCAGCATTAAAGTAAAGCACATCCAGCCTGGAATATATCACTGCAATGCTCTGCTCCTCGGGGTTTTTCAGTCATTTAGTGCTCGTTATCAAGCTGTCCAATTCATGAACCAAAACTGTAACTCTGGGACTGAATGAATATTTGTTGCATTGTAATTTCATTTTTAGTAAAAGAGTTCATCAAATGCAGCTTTCCAGAACTGAGCAGTCACTCCAACTACAACGGGTTTCCGCTCATTAATCGCCTGCTCAGTGTGCAGAGGGGACAGCCCTTAGTCATGGAGAACGTGAGGACTGCAGATGCTGGTGATCAGAGTTGAAAAGAGTGGTGCTGGCAAAGAACAGCCATTCAGGCAGCATCTGAGTAACAACAGAGTCAAAGTTTTGGCATCTACCCTTCATGAGAAAGACATTCGTGCCTTTCCATGTTTTCCATTCCATACTACATTGGATATTGCGAACCATACTAACTCAGGAGGCAGCACTGTACAAATCCCTGAAATGGAAAGCAGTCAATCAGTTGGTTGGACAGGGAGTAAACAAGTTGAGGTGAAATACAGATTGATTGAAGTACAAACATAAGGATAGATAAATCCCTCGGCCAGACGGGAAACACACTAGGTTACTACAGGAAGAGAGGAAAGAGATTTATGTGCTTTTGTCTATGGTCTTTGCGTCTTCACGCTCCATTGGAGTAGCGTCGGTTGATTGCAGCGTGGCAAATGTTACTCCCATGTTCAGGAAAGGGAACAGGGATTGTCCTGAGAATGACAGATCAGTCAGTCTTACATCAGTATTGGGCAATGTATTGGAGAGGATTCTGAAAAATCATAGCTGATTAGAAATAGTCAGCATGGCTTTGTGAGGTGCAGGTCATACCTCACAAATCATATTGGATTCTTTGAGGGTGGGATTAAACACAATGAAGAAGATAGAGCAGCGAATGCGGAGTTCATGGATTTTAACAAGGTTTTTGATAAGCTTCCCCGAGGTAGTTTCATCCAGAAAGTAAGGAGGCATGGCATACAGGGTGACCTATCTGTCTGGATACAGAATTGGCTAGCCCATAGAAGAGGGTGGTGGTAAATGGGAAGTATTCAGTGTGGAAGTAGGTGACCAGTGGTGTTCCGTAAGGATCGGTTCTGGGAATTTGATAAATGACTTGGATGACGAAGTGGAAGGGTACGTTCGTAAGTTTGATGTTGTAACACCGGTTGGTAGAGTTGTGGATAGTGTAAAGGGCTGTTATAGTTTGCAGCAAGACATTGACAGGATGCAGGACTAGGCTGCTAAGTCGCAGATGGTGTTTAACATGGAAAAGTGGGATGCGATTAATTTTGGAAGGTCGAATTTGAATGCAGAATACAGGGTTAGAGGCAGGATTCTTACATTGTGGAGGAACGGAGGATCATATGGGCCATGGCATAGCTCCCACAAATTTTCTACCCAGGTTTATAAGGTTGTTAAGAAAGTGTTTGATGTGTTCATTCGCCGAGGGATTGAGTTTAAGAGCTGAAATTTATGCTCCAGCTATATGGAGCCCTGGCGAGACCACACTTAGAATATTGTGATCAGTTCTGGTTGCCTCGTTATAGGAAAGATGTGGAAGCATAGATGACCGTGCTGAGGAAATTTATCAAGATGTGCCTGGACTGGAGGGCATGTCCTGCAAAGAAAATTTGAGGGAGCTAGGACGTTTTCCTCATTGTAACGAAGAATTTTGGAACGTGACTTGACAGCGGTGTACAAGATGATGAGAGGCACAGATAGAGTGGATAGCCAGTGACATTCTCCCAGGGTGGAAATGGCTACCTCGAGGGGTTATGATTTTAAGGTAATTGGAGGAAGGTTTAGGGGAGATGTCAGAGGTAGGTTCTTTATACAGAAAGTGGTAGGTGTGTGCAATGAACAGCCAGCAGTTGTAGCATAATCAGCTATATTAGGGATATTTAATTGGATAGGCACATGAATGATAGTATAATGAAAGGTGTGGAGGTTAGTCTGATCTTAGAGTAGGATAAAAGGTCAACAGAACGTCAAGAGCTGAAGGGCCTGTACAGTGCTGCACTGTTCTATGTTTCCAGTTTCACCCAGCTTGTGGATTCTCATCAATTGTTGAATATACGAGGGAGTGATTTGTGTGAGAGATCAGGAAGCATCGGAGGAGTGTAAGATCAAGACCTCCAATTAAGGTGTGCATTGTTACAGTCACCTGAAAGCCAGTATAATATGTATGGTTACATAGACCAGACAGAATCCGCCAGGTTCAGTTAAAAATGTGATTTTTGGATTGCCGTTTGCTGCTGGTTACTTCACATCCTACTCTGTGTGACCCAGAGTGTGACCCACTCTGACCATTCATAGTAATGTACAATTTTATTTTGATACTGGAGAATGTGAACGTGACATTTATTGGAGATGGCTTTAGAAGTTTCTTTGTGAGACACAAGGGACTGCAATAGATTGTCAATTTGTGAACGTCTTCACCCATGTCTGGTCTGGGTTGCAGATGTATGGAGTCTGGGAGGCAGTTCAGGTTGGATCACCATAGGTAACTTGTATGGAGTGATTCTGACTCTCCATGTCAACACGTCTGCTCTCTTGGCCAGGCTCTGACTGAAGATGAATTTTAAAACTTGTTTGCTGGTCAGCCATTAGTATTTAACCTGGACAATATATGTACCTACTTTGAGACCAGTGATAGTCTGTTGGCGGGTTGTCTCCCTGCCAAGATAGATTCCAAATTATTTATTTTGAAGTAAAGTTTGACTGACTGCCCCGAACTAGGTTAGAAGCCCAATGCACAGATTTTGGAACAGGCCACTGAATCTCTCTGTCTCACAGGCAGCTGTGAGGTCCAATAACACTGTAAATGATTTCAGATAAATTGGAAGCAATTTCCAGCGTAGCTCATTGCAAGGTGTTGAGTTTCCTGACACGAACAATAATCGGATGTTTGCTATATTTCATGAATTGGACGACAATAAGATGTGAACGATAATCATTCAACTGAACTATAATCTCTTAAATCAATTATGTTGATTCTATATTTATGGAACTAAAGTATAAACTCCTGTCAAGATTTTCTAACACAGAACTAAAGCATGTACATTTTATTTTATCGAAGAAAGTATATAACTCTTGTGTTTATTAGAATTAATGTCAATGTCAGGATTCAAAGCAATGTTTTGCCACACCAATATTTTTTAAATGGGCGGCTTCTGAATGATTACATGTTCAGAGTGAGCAAACGATTGAACATACAAATAGAATTAGCGTTCTTATACATTTATATATAATCAATTAGTTTAATTTCTCACTGAAATGTCCGAACTTCAGCTATTTGCCAGGAATTTTAAAATGGCAATAATGCAACATGGACTGTGAACATTAAACTAAATAAATTCTTTGTGTTACCAAATTTTAGTAAACCATAATTTGAAAACTTCGAATTTTTAAAATGAATGATATTTAATATGAAATGTGAAGAGTCAAACAAAAACAACGAACATAATATCGTGCCAATGAAAAGTTAGAGCTTTCCAAAGGGTTTTGTGCCAAAGCAATGGTATATTTGTTTTAGTAATTGGAATGCAACATGTAAAATATTCATGTTCTGAGTAATAATTAGACTTCACAATGAAGCTGACCTTGCAATACTTGCATTTTTAAATGTTTATGCTGCGCAAAATAATCAAATATTTGCAAGCATTTGCACTTTAAAATAATTGGATACTGACTTTTATTCACAGCTGACACTTGATAGTGTACAAAACTTTAAAGAACAGGAGGAAGTCATTGGCAGTATGTACAAATCAGCTCCAAAAATGTCTCCCATGCACCTACCATTTGCCACCCCTCTCTCTGTGGCCCGTTAAATTAATAATTTCCAAATATATATCCAGTTCTCTTTTGAATCTTCATTCACATCTTTCCCAGCCAGTCAATTCCAATTCGTAACAACGTTCTAAATAAAGACACTTTTCCTCATTTCACTCCTCGCTCTTTTGCTGACAACTTTGAAATTAGAATTCTTTGATGCTATAATGCCAACTAATAGAGTATTATTTTTCACTCTGACAGTTTATTCATACTTTTGATTACCGCAATAAACTCATATCTTTGTCTGTTCTGCTCCAGGAACTATAAGCCTTGCAAGAACTGTAACAAACAAAACAACGGAAAAAAAAAAACAAGCAGAAAACTAGTCACCAGGATATGTGAATATCATCTAGCCACAAAGTACATGACCCCAACTCAAATTTCTTGCGTACTGATGAGGAAGTACGCCACTTTGACTAGGTCTGCATATCCATCCTCGGACAGGCCACACAGAGACAAGCACAAGAATTCCTGGAAACATGGCTTTCCGGACCTCCATCAACATGAACATCAATTTTGACTCCATGTACCACTCTCTGAGAAAAAGGGCTGGAAATGACATCATCGATACAGGAAATTACATTACCAACGTAAGGAAACTGAAACACCTAAATAGAAAGTGAGAGATAATACCAGTACTTCACTGGAGGATCACTTACTGAGACAGTCAATGGAACAATCCAGGAACAGCCATTAGCTATTGCTTCAGAATATATCAGTGTTCATGGCTGCCACCACATAGAATCATTGAATGAAAATGCGAGCCTGCACAACCAATTGCATATCCAAAGGCTTTTTTGAACGTTTGAGAGATTATCTGCTCAATCATCCGCCAAGGGAATGCACTCCAGCCACATGTCACCAGGAGCAGAACCGTGGCTCAGTGGTTAGAACTCCTGCCTTAGAGCACGGGGACCCAGGATTGATTCCAGCCTTGGGTGACTGCCTGTATGGATTTTGCACATTCTCCCCGTGCCTGCGTGGTTTCCTCTAGGTACTCCGGTTTCCTCCCATAATCCAAAGATGTGCAGGTTAGGTGAATTGTCCATGCTTTATTGCCCATCATGTTCACGGATGTGCAGGTTTGGTGCATTAGTCAGGGCTAAATATAGGAGGAAAGTGTTTGTGTGGGTTATTCTTTGGAGGGTCAGTGTGGATTTGTTGGGCAGAAAAGCCTGTTTCCACACTGTAGGAATTTGATATTCTATGTCTGTGCCACCCTCTCAGTTCAAAACAGACTCACAAATCCTCTCTCAATCCCCTGCCTTTCACTTTACTCATGTATTCCTTTGTTTTTGTCACTTGGAGTAAGGGTAACAGCTGCTGACTGTTCATCCTCTCCATTCCCCTTATGCTCTTGCACACCTGTACCAGGTTTCCTCTTCAACCTTCCCTGTTGCAATGTAAAAAGGAGCACATTTAGCCCTCACACTTCACAGTTAGAGTACTCACTTGTCTTGTTAATTTAGATGTGCATCATCTCACATTTATCAGTGTTAAACTGTTTAACGGCTATTAATCTGGGGATATAGAAATCATCTGTTTATATCGTCCTGAGGCTAACCCTTTCCTCCTCACTGTGAACCACCCAGTTAATCTTTGTGTCATCCCCAACATGAGTTATCATTCCACTGCCCTCCATCTTCCACATTCACACTACCATCATTTATGAATGTCACAAACAAACCTTGATTTCTTTCCTGTTATTCACAGAGGAGGAATTAAGAATTCCAGTCCCTTGCTATTCTTATTTTGGGGAATTTACAAAGTGATGTAGTTAACACCTATTCTGTGGGAGCTGCAAATAGCATTTTCGACACAGAGTTGAATTCATCTTTTACACTCTCCCCTCAGCATATCTTATTCATAAAGCATGTACCTAATTTAGGATGAACGACGGTTTGGTACCATGCACTGGAACATTAGCCTTTTGTGTGGCACTGTTCTTCGTAACAACAGTCAGAATTGAAGACATTTTTCATCTGCAGGATGGACACTGACTCATTGCTTGAATCAGTGAAATTGATGAGGATAAATACTCAATTAAATTCTATGTTATGGACAAACTGCAGGAGATCAAATCATATTCTCATGTCTACCTTGAATTGGAAGCAAATACACCGTTAAAAAATTCAAAAATGTTGAGACACCATACCAAGGGAATAAAAAACATGTCATCTGCATTTGATGGAGATACAGCAATACAGAGTGAATGTGCAATCTGAACAAGAATCAAGTCATAGAAAATGAAGTATATCAAATTTTAATTTTCAATGGAACCAGATCCCAATTTTCCTGAACAGAGATATTTTTCACCCAACCTCACTTTTGAAAAATTAAGTTTTTCCAAGTCACTAAAACTTCATTAGCCATTCTTCCTCCGCCTTCCTAATCTTTTTACACTCCTACTTCCCTTGCACTACCCTTTCCGCTGCTACATACTCTTCCATTGATGATATCTCTTCACAACTTTCTTCTCCCACTCCCACTGTAAGTTACACCAGTTCCCGAGTTACTCCGACTTCCACTGGCCCTTCCTTTCCCTTTTTGCTTTCTAACTGTGCAGATGGGAATTGCTGGCTTCTGTGCTTCTATTGGCCATCAGTGAATGATGAGATTGAGATGATCAATGTCCAATAGGAACAGACAACAATGTGTGTCTGTCACTGTCCAATGCACCGTGAAGAGGTTTTTTTTTCCCATATAGTGTGGAATATTTTTTCTGTCTGTGTCACAACGCTTGAACAAACAGCCTCATCACAAATATGACAAACCTCTCCTCAGAATCAGACGTCCATGCATCAGTTTTTCCTGAAACGTTGTGACGACAGTGACCACATTGTTCTAATAAGCCGTGTACTATCATTTTGCTCTTTACCATTTTACCTGATTTTCCAATGACATCAGAGGTGAGATCAGAGTAACCTCCCTTGCACAAAAGTAATATTTGACTCATGTAGCATCTTTAACCCTCAGCAAACTGTGGTTAACGGGAATCAGAGGACATTCTGTGCTGGTAATTTCCTCAATGAACAATGACACCTTCCCTAGAGCTATTGGGAATGACAAATGAACTCTGCCTTTGCTAGTGCCTTCCAAAACGATAGATGGATTTGTCTTATTAATAACATCATTTGTTTTCGCAGTTTGGTCTAAAGTCTCAGAAAAGTCAGACCTTGCTAATTGAGTGTCACCCCAATGAAGTCAGAGTGTTACAATAAGATAACGATTCCAATTATTTTCAATCTGTTACTTTCTGAGGACTGATCGTGCGATGTCACTGCCACTGAGATCAACATTTTCTCTCTCCACCAGCATCTCATCACATTGGCTCAAGACTGCACCATTACCCAATTCTAATTCATTCTCCAGTTCATCCGCTGTGCTCGCCAGCTATATGAAGACAACAATAACATAGAGATGCCTACGAGCCTCTAGAACCTGCCATCCCACCCATGCACTGCGCTCTGAGTCCATCCCCTCCCCCAAGGTCACCTCCTGTCGTGTATTCACCATCCATCCGAACCTTCCACGCTCCAATGCTGACTGTTCTGTACTCAGCAAAAGTCTCAGCTTTATCCCTCTGTGTCCACACTTTAAAGAATTTCAGGAACGACATAATGTTGAACTCTGCTTCCACCGTCTACTCCTCAGTATCCCTTTCTTTGGACAAGAGTCCACTCACCACTCCACAGACCCTTCGCCCAGCTCGAAAACTCTCCCTCCACCTGGACCCATTTCTCTGGTTTTACATTGATTCAATCTGTTCTTTGAGAACTTTCAATGTGACACTGGTTGTTTTAATTTCTCTGCATCTCCCTCACCCTATCCCACCTATCACTCTCTGAACAGACTGTACGCTGTATGCTTCGATCCAACCCTGAGTGTGTTATTCAGCCTGTGCCGATAAGGGTGGTGATGCTGTAGTCTGGTGGACTCACCTCTCCATTTCAGAGGCTGAGTGCCAGCTCTCAGATACCTCCACATATCACCTGCTGCTCCATAACCCTGCCATGGCACATCAGGCCATTTTATTAACTAAATCTGACAACATTTCATCTGGAGATTCCCACGCTCTCGCCCCCATCTAACAGTCCCGAAGCTGATGGTCCTCTGATAGCAGAGCTTGCTTTTATGTCCTACTGAAAATCCACAAACAGAACTGCCTGGGCAGACCCATTGCTTCAGCTTGCTCCTGCCATAGAAAGGGGGTGCATGGATACACACGTGGGCCCAAGTTATACCTGTTCCTTCATGGAGTACGTAGACCATTCATTGTTTCAGTTCTGTCCAGCCCCCACCCACAACTGTTTCTCGGATACGTAGATGATATCTTAGCTGTTGCACCTCTCTCTTGTCCAGAATTGGAAAAGTTTATCATTTCCAATTTGCACCCCTCCCTCACTTTCAACCGGTCTATCTCTGACTCCTTCCTTTCTTTCCTTGACACCTCTGCTTCTATTTCTGTGAATAGACGGGTCACTGATATCCACTATTAAACCACCGACTCCCACAGCTACCTGGAGTATGCACCCTCACACCATGTATCCTGCAAAGATTCCATTCCATTCTCCCAGTTCCTCCCTCTCAACTGCATTGCTTCTAATAATGTCAACTTCAAAAATGTTTCCTCTGAAATGTTCACCTTCCTCCTCAACCCTGCACTTTTGTCGACAGGGCCCTCAACCAGTTCTGACCCACCTCCTGCACTTCTACCCTCACCCTCTCTCCTCCCTCCTGCAACAGCGTTAAGAGTTCTCCCTGTCTTTACCTACCATCCCACCAGCATTCACATGCATAAGTTCATCAGTCTGCATTCCCCCACCTCCAGCGAGATGCCACCACCAGATACATATTTGCTTCCTCTCCCTTTTCCGCCTTCTGAAGTGACCATTTCCTCCAGGACACCCTCGTCCGCTCGTTATTCACTGCCAACACCTCCGCTCAACTCCCCACCTCCCACCACGGGTCCACTTCACTTTCTCCTGCCGGAGGTGTTACACTTTCCCATTTATCTCCTCCCTCCTCACTATCTAAGGGCCCAAACATACCTTCCAGGTGAAGCAGCATCCTACCAACATTTCCCACACTCCAATCTACTACATTCGCTGCTTACATTGTGATTTGCTCTACATTGGGGAAACTAAAGATAGACTGTGTGAACACTTCACAGAATAACCAAGCTGTACCTATACAAAAGATCCTGAGTTTCCAGTTGCCTGCCAGTTTAATATCCCATCCTGTTCCCTGGCCAATATCTCTGCATCAGGCTTGCTGCAGTGTTCCAGGACATTTCAACCCAAGCTGGAAGAACAACACTTCATTTTCTGCGGGCGGACCCTGCAGCCCTTCAGACTCAAAATAGTATTCAATAATTTTAGGGACTGAACTCCTCAATGCCCCCTACCCATACCACCAGGACTCGTACTCACTTAGCCTTCCATTACTCACGGCCTATTTTAAGCTACTATTAGTCTCCATTAACAGCAATTCAGCGTCTTCTGTATGTAAATCAACATTTTCAGGGCTACCATCCGTTCAGTGGAAGGGCCGCTGAACGAGGAACTTTAATTCTGATTTCTCTGCACAGAGGCAGCTAGACTCGAAACGTCAGCTCTTTTCTCTCCTTACAGATGCTGCCAGACGTGCTGAGATTTTCCAGCATTTTCTCTTCTGTTTACAAATTACTCGAGATTCAACTGAGTGGCAGCTTTGTTTGTGTCGTTCAGATCAGTCAATTTGTCACAGTTCAGAAAGAAAAAAAATCGAAAGAGGGAAACTCAACAGGTCTGGCACTCTCCGAGCAGAGATGTACAAAATTAACCTTTGATTCCAATATGACGTTTTCAGAACAATGTCACATCATATTCGATATGTTAAGTTTATTTATCTCTGCAGATGCTTCCTCATCTGTTGCGCTTCTCCATCACTTTTTATTTGTATTTCATGTTTCCGTATCACTATATTTCGTGCGTCTTGACAGGGCTACATGCTGAATTTGATTATATATGGACAATGTAGTCCTTTCCTTTTCCTATTATCGTTGGTGTGTCAGTGACACCTGTGTTACGGCCGAAATCTGTTTCTTCTTTAAGATTCAAAGGAAAAAGAATATGTTTCTGATTATCCTGTAAACCTCAGGAACTCCACTTTGTTTGAAAAGACATTTCAGAGGCAGCTGAAATTTCATGAGATAACAGAAATAAATTATTGATGGTGGAACACTCTGTGCCCTTTGTTGAACTAGCTTGTCTATCCCCTCTCCAAAGGCTTTGATTACATAACACAGAATTATTTACAGCAAAAGTCGGGGAAACTCAGCCCATTGTCTCTTGCATCTTGGAACGACTATAACTCCCTTTTTGTCTCCTGTACTGTCCCCATAGCCCTACACATTTTGTTATTAGTGTCTGCTTTTAATTTTCAGTATCCTGCCATATATGGAGAATACGATCAAACTCAAACAAAAAAAAGAACTTAGCTGGGAAGCTCAGCAGATCTGGCATACCTGTGAAGAGAAATCAAAGTTAATGTTTCTGGTCCAGTGATCCTACTCAATCTGTATTCCCAATGACTAAATGGTGTGTATATAAAATATAGTTCACTTCATCACATTTAAAATGATCCTGTTCAGTTCACTTTGTCATTCAGCATTGCATCTCCCACATTTTGGCTATTTCCTTGTTGTGCATTACACTTAATTCTGTCTGGCAGAAAGAGTGATGATGACTGGGGAATATCATTATACTCCCCATGCAGTCTGCACAGCCACTATCCCCATTCTGTCCTATCTCCCAGCCAATGTCATGTTCATTCGAAGCTGACTCATTAATTCATAAATCTTAATGAATAGGTTCATTCTAATTATCACTTTCGGTTTTGGACTGAAGCCAAAATGCGTAAAAAATACGGTTTTACAGCAAATAAATCTGCATTTAGAATTTTGTCAATTTGTATAAATAAATTATTGAAGCATGCTTCCTGTCAATATTCAGGGTAAATGTGCCCAGTGACAGTGCGTTGGCTGGCGTTTGTTCCCGTTGAGGAGAGAACAGCGCAGTAACAACATCCTGGTTGTGTTTCTTTTGGGAGGTGGAGGGATTTGGGGAGACATGGTTACAGCAAGGTAAACAGACAACAGAGCAGAATCATCTAGCCTACAAAAAGGTGACATCCATCATTCTCCCTCACAATTGACTTCACGAGAGCAATTGGTGATGGGAGATTTGACCAATAACCAGCGATGTCAACACGTAGTCCAGTCCAGTCATGTTGTCAACTGAATGTGCTGGATTGTAAGCTGGGACTAGTTGCACAGTGACTATGATTAATGTCAGTCTCCATTCAATGTAACTATGTCACTGGAGGGTTTCCCTCTCCTATTGGTGAAGGGTTTCATTCAATGCGCTATCCCACTGTAGTAGCAGAAGCATCAATTCCAACAGTAACAGAGATCAACAGCTGCCTAGACAGAGAGAGGACAGATCTGAATCTGAGAATAGCGGACTGGAACATTACAACAATGGAGAGGAGGTTTTTCTTGAATCTTTTCAAGTTTTCTGCATGTTGGGAATTTCTACCATATCAGATATCCACAGTGCTGATGATTATTCTGGGCCGGGTGGAGGGTGTGTTACTAACCCATTCTCGCTATTGTTGGTGTTCTCTACCTCTGTCCATTCATTAATCCCATAAAAAAATTTGAAAATCATTGCAATTTCTGTTTTCTATATTTGTCAGAGAAAGAAACTATTGTCTTCAGTTTCAATGACAGTTCATTACCTATGAATTGCAGACCACTCCCTCACAAACATCTGCGAACAAAACTGTGCAAAACCTCGAGATCCCTTTTTGCCCTGAACTGATTTATGTCTTCTGTTCTCTCTGTCACTAAACCTGTCCACTACCAGCTCCCAATATCCCCAATCTTCATCTCTGCGTCAGTGCTGTTGCTGAGCAATCCATTGCCTACACGTTCGTAAAATTCAGACTTAATGTTTCAAGGTCTCTACTGACCACTTTTTCGATTACAAATATTTCAATCATAAAATTGTTCTTGTCTTGGACGTTACTTCACGATTAACAAAATATATGAATGCAGGAATGTCGCTGGATGACATTCAGGAGCAAAGCTTATTTTATGAAAGTTATTGTTTCAAGTGAATTGTTTCAATTCCAGAACAGCTGATGACAGAACCTCAATAAAACTGATAAGAATTGGAATAAAAGTGAATTTCACAAAAACAACCATAAAAGCAACATTTTGTCTGAAAACCTTCCTGTTTCACTGATCACCTTCGATAAAGAAAACTAATGTTATTACCCGGTCTGGGTTAAGTGAGACTTTACACACATGTCAATGTGTTTTACTTTATGTTGGCTTGTGGAATGGCCTCAGAGTCAGGGCAATTAGTGATGGTCACCAAATGCTGCTCTTGGCAGAGACGCCAACGTCCCACGAAATAACAAATTGAAGGTGAAATCAAATAATGGAAGATGCTGAAAATCTGAAATTATACAAGGCAATGCCACGAAACGAACAGGAAGTGCTGGGGAACTTTCCTGAACTGAAAGCAGCTGGAAAGGAGTGTGATTAATACCGTTGACAGGGAAGTCTGCTTTGAAGGGAAGGAGGAATCAATAGAGAAAGAGGGATATCGAAGAAAAAGAGCAAACAAAGAGAACGATGATCAGCTCGGCTGGAAATAAAATGTGAGATTCACCTCATTTATTTTTCGCCATTCCCATCTTCCTGAACATAATGCCCATGTACATACAAATATTCCCCGCTTTTCAAAAGTTCGCATTTCACCACTTCCCTTTCCGAATGACCTACAGTAGGGCCTTGTTTCGCTATCCAAAAGAAATCCGTAGAGGATTTTCACCTTTACGAAGAAAGGCGACATTTTTCCCATATAAATTAGTGCTACTGCACTTTACACCATATCAGCTTGCGAACGGCTTCTTTCAGATAGCGAGGGAAACTTGTATTTGCTTAAAGCGATTTGATTTCCCCTGTCAGTATTCCCTGAGTGTGGTTATCTTCTTATATTTGTTAACGGGATATGGGTATTTCTGACTGGGCCAGCATTAGTTCATTTTTGCAGTTGCTCTTGTGAAGATCTTGAGCCACTACAGTCCACGTGTTTGATCTGATTTGATTTGATTTATTTCAGTCAAATGTACAATGGAAAGGTTTGTTTTGCGAGTAGTGTAGGCACATGATCGTAAACAAGAAAACAGAGATCGTGGGGTACTTACACAGAGTGCGGCATACAGCTTCACAGAAAGTGAGCAAAGCAAAATCGACATTAGCAAGATTAATATTATTTGAAAAGTTAGAGATGTCAATTCGTCAGTGTAATTATGTTAGGGAAAGAAGTGTCCCTGAGCATGCTGGTCAATGGTTTCAAGCCTCTGTGTCTCCTCCCTGTTGGAAGAGTTTGTAAGATATCATGACTGGTTTGGGAGAAATCTTTGATGTTGCCAGCCATGCTGCGACAATGATAAGTATAAATGACGGAAGGTGGTCTTCCGTGATGGGCTGGGCTGTGCACGCAACCGACTGAAGTTTCTTATGGTCCTGGGCAGAGCAGTTACCATGTCAGACCATTATGCACGTGAATAGAATGTTTTCAGTTGCCAGTGTACGGAACATTGGGAGACGGGTTGTTCCAAAATATTTCTTAAAACAGATGCAACAATTGGTTGTTAAATGGATACCCATGTTTTGGTTGCTGTTTTGACAACAATTGAAATTTAACCAATAATTTTAAATTATGTCTTCGATACCAAAACCCAGTTGAGTTAGTTGCATTGCCAACATCGAACCAATGAGCCATCACCTGCTTCAAACGAATCGAGAAGCCATCACCATCAGAACGAGGGAGAAAAAGACAGACACGAAGGGAAGGAAAAAGAGAACACAGCGAGGGAAACAAATGGATAGTCAGTCAAAGAGAGAAAGAAAACAAAACAACGAAACAAACCGTCACATGGAGAGGGAGCAGGGAAGATAGTAGGTTCAGGGAAAGAAACAGAAGGCAGGGAAAAGGAAAACAGAGGGAATCAGACAGTGTGAGAGACACAGTGAGAGACAAAGGACACGGGGAGCTTGGGATGGGCTCACAGGGAACTGGGGGGGGGGAAATGGGTGAAGCTGGGGGTGAGGACCAGGGAGATCTGGGAGTGGGCACTGGAGGGAACTGGGAGGAAGGAGGTGAGGACTTATTTTGACCTGTAACAAGATGTCCAGGCAGATCATAGTAAGCAAGGATGTACAGAACGGTGGGTGTAAAACATGTCTGAGAAGAATATATGTTACGCTGCACAGCACATGCGCTAGGCGAGATCAACATGAACAAGATCAACATTATCTAAGATTAGAGAGCCCATTCATCAGTCTAACAAGAGTCGGGAAGAAGCTGTTACTGAACCAGCTGCTGTGTGTTTTCAAGCTTCTGTATCTTTTCGCCTGATTGAAGAGGTTGTGAGTGATCTTACAGGCATGTGATGGGTCTTTGGTAATGTTAGAACAAAGAAAATTCGACTACAGGAACAGGCCATTCGGCAGTCAAAGCCTACGCTGATACACATGAGAATAGACTCTATCCCTTAGTATCTTCTCTAGCAGCTCCCAACCCCTGATGACAGGCTCACTGGTCTATAATTAACTGGATTATTCATGTTACCCTATTTAAAATACAACTTTCCAGTCCTCCAGGACCTCCGTTGTGTTCAAGGATGCTACAAAGATATTTGTTAATGCTCCAACTATTTCCTCTCCTCCTTCACTCAGTAATCTGGGATAGCGGTAGAGCTTCTCGTCAAAAGGAAGAAGGTAGCTTACATAAGATGGAGGAAGCTCGAGTCAAGCTCAGCTCTACAGGATTACAGGCAGGCGAGGAAGGAGCTAAAAAATGGTCTGAAGAGAGCCAGGAGGGGGCACGAGAAAGGCTTGGCAGATCGGAATAGAGAGAACACAAAGGCATTTTATTTTCATTTGAGGAATAAGAAAATGGTCAATGAAAGAGTAGGGCCGATCAGGGATAACCATAGGAAAATTGTGTGTTGAGTCCGAGGAGGTAGGGGAAGCTCTAAATGAGTTTTTTTTACTTCTGTCATTACGAAAGAAACGATCTTTGTAGTGAATGAAACCATTGAAGAGCAGGTGTGCTGGCTGGAATGGACAGAGATAGAGGAAGCTGATGTGCTGAAATGTTTGTCAATCATTAAGATTTACAAGTCGCCAGGCCCGGAGCAGATTTGTCCTCGGCTGCTTTGGGAAACGAGAAATGCCATTACTTCGCCACTTGCGAAGATCTTTGCATCCTCGCTCTCCACTGGAGTCGTACCTGAGGACTGGAGAGAGGCAAATGTAATTCCTTTCTTCAAGAAAGGAAATAGGGAAATCCCAGGCAATTACACACCAGTAAGTCTCACGTCTGTCTTCTGCAAGTTGTTGGAAAGGATTCTGAGGGATAGGATTTATGACCATCTGGAAGAGCATGGCTTGATTAAATGCAGTCAACCCGGCTTTGTGAGGGACAGGTCATGCCTCACAAACCTCATCGAGTTCTTTGAGGATGTGACTGGAAATGTTGATGAGGGTCGACCTGTGGATGTGTGTATGTGGACTTCAGCAAAGCATTTGATAACGTTCCCCCGGTAGGCTCATTCAGAAGGTCAGGAGGAATGGGATACAGGGGAACTTAGCTGTCTGGATACAGAATTGGCTGGACAACAGAAGACAGCGAGAGTAGCAGAAGGGAAATATTCTGCCTAGAAGTCAGTTGTGAGTGCCCTCTGTCCTTGGCCTCTACTGTTTGTAATTTTTATTAATGACTTGGATGAGGGGATTGAAGAATGGCTCAGCAATTGTGCAGACGACCCAAAGGTTGGAGGTGTCATTGACAGTATAGAGGGTTGTTGTAGTCTAGAGGGACATTTACAGGATGCAGAGATGGGCTGAGAGGTGGCAGGTGGAGTTCAACTTGAATAAATGTGAGGTGATGCGTTTTGGAAGGTCGATTTTGAAAACTGAGTACAGGATTAAGGATAGGATTCTTGGCAGTATGGAGGAACAGAGGGATCTTGGTGTGCAGGCACATAGATTCCTTAAAATGGCTACCCAGGTGGACAGGGTTGTTCAGAAAGCACATGGTGGTTTGGCTTTCATTAACAGGGGGATTTAGTTTAAGAGTCGTGAGATCTTGTTGCAGCTCTATACAACTTTGGTTAGACGGCACTTGGAATACTGCATCCAGTTCTGGTCGCCCTATTATAGGAAAGATGTGGATGCTTTGGAGAGGGTTCAGAGGAAGTTTACCAGGATGCTGCCTGGACTGGAAGGCTTATCTTATGAAGAGAGGTTGAAGAGCTCGGACATGTTTCATTGGAGAAATGGAGGAGGAGAGGGGACCTAACTGAGGTATACAAGATAATGAAGGGCATACATAAAGTCGATAGCCAGAGACTATTTCCCAGGTCAGAAATGGCTAACACAAGGGATCATAGTTTTAAGCTGGTTGGAGGAAACTATAGAGGGGATGTCAGAGGTGGGTTCTTTACACAGAGAGTTGTGAAGGCATGGAAGGCGTTGCCAGCAGCAGTTGTGGAAGCAAGGTCATTGGGGACATTTAAGAGACTGCTGGACATGCATATGGTTACAGAAATTTGAGTGTGCGTACATGAGGATCAATTGTGCAAAATCGCGGGCTGAAGGGCCTGTTCTGTGCTGTACTGTTCTATGTTCTATGTTCAATGTTCTAGATGTTGGCGGCCTTTCTGCGGCAATCAGGCGTGTATATAGAGTTAATGGTTGGGAGATTGTGCACCCAACCTATTGTAGTTTCTTATGGTCCTGGGCAGAGCATTGCCATATGAAGTCGTGACGAACCCAGACAGTATGCTTTCAATGGTGTATCTGTCGAAGTAGTCCATGCTGAATTTCCTGACCCTTCTGAGGAAGAAGAGGCTTTGTTAAACTTTCTTGACTGTCACACTTATGCGAGAAAACCAGGGTATGTTGTCAGTTAGTGTCACTCTGAGGGAGTTGATGCTCTGCACTCCCTCAACCATTGATGTCGATGATGGTTTGTTCCTCTCCTTTCTTTCTGAGCTCAATGATCAGTTCCTTACTATTGCCGAATTTGAGAGAGAGGCTATTATCATTACATCATGTCGCTAAGCCCTCGATCTACTTTCTGTATTCTGACTCATCGTTGTTTGGTATCCCTCCTGATTTGGTGATGTCATCAGCGAACTTGTAGCTGGCGTAGTTTGGAATTTGACAACACAGCTGCGTGTGTACAGGGAGTGCAGTAAGGGGCTGAGGACACAGCCATGGGAGTGCAGGAGTACAGTAGGGGGCTGAGGACACAGCCATGGGTGTACAGAGAGTACAGTAGGGGGCTGAGGGCACAGTCATGGGAGTACAAGGAGTACAGTAGGGGGCTGATGGCAGAGCCGTGGGTGTACAGGGAGTTCAGTAGGGGACTGAGGGCAGAGCTGTGGTGTACAGGGAGTACAGTAGGGGGCTGAGGACACTGCTGTGGGTGCACGGGGAGTACAATAGGGGGCAGAGAACACAGCCTCCAGGAGTTCCAGTGTTGAGTTCTATTGTGGAGAATGTTAAGAAACCTATCTTCACAGATTGTGGTCTGTGTCTCAGAAAGCGAGGGATCCTGTTGCAGAGGGTGGAGCCATGATCAAGGTGACGGAGTACTGAGATCGGTCTGGAGGGGATAATGATGTTGAAGGTGGAGCTGTAGTCAATGACCAGGAGTCTGGTGTAGGCATCTTGTTGTCCAGATGTCCCAGGGATGAGTGCAGAGCAGGTATATGGCATCCGTTGTGGACACATTACATCAGTCCGCACATCATAGGATAGCAGGTCAGGCTGGAAGACTGGAGGTGATGTGGGCCACAACCAGCGTCTCAAAGCACTTCATGTTTATTGAGGTCAGAGCCACTGGGCGGGAATCAAAAAGGAACGTTGCATGTGCTTTCTCACTTACAAGGATGATGTGGTGTTCTGGAAGCAGGTTGGGATTTCGGCTTCAGGATGGAGAGGTTGAAGATGTTTGTAAATACCTCTGCCAGTTGCTCCTCATAGGATCTGAGTGCTCAGCCGGGAACACTCTCTAGGCCTGTCGCTTTCCTTGACCTGACCTGCAGGAAGACTGATCATGTCTGCAGTGGTGACGGGGGCATAGGTACATCCGAAGCTGTGAGGGCAGTTTTCACACTGACAGTCATTCATCACAGACATTCCCTCCACTACCTCCCTCCGTCTTCAACAACAAACAGTGACATTGGTTGTTGTGAGAAGCACACAGTTAGTGTTGAGACAGAGTGATATCATTAGATTGGGACTGTGCGCCATCAAGTCCTTTGTCACCATAACGGGGTAATTCACAACAATTCGGGGGCAGGGTGTGCTCCTACTGAGTGTAAGTGGTGCAGGGAGTGAAGATGTTACAGGTATAATTCCAGTCAACTCACTGGTTAAACCTGAATAGAGTCAACCACCTTAGGTGCTGTGCCTTTTCAATGGTGGAAAATCCTTCGGGAGTCAGGAAGTGCCATTTACATGAACCACCTGAACAAAGGACCTGAGGGCAGTTTTTCTCAGTTTGGAGATGATACAGTAATGGTTGGATGGGCAGGTGATATTCATGAAGTGAGGAGGCTGCAGAAAAGCTTGGACAGTTTCGGACCGTGGGCAAACACGTGGTTGATGGAATACAGTATGGGATCGTGTGAGATTATGCACTTTGGTAGGCGGACGAGAGGCAGACACTATGTTCTAATAGGATCCATTAAATCTGAAGCACAAAAAGAATTTTGTAGCACTCGTCCTCTGTCATGGTTATTGTGCAGGTTCAGTTGGCAGTTAGGAAAGCAAATGCAATGTCAGCATTCATTTCAAGGGACCTAGAATACAAGAGAGGAGACATGCCGCTGAGAATGTAATGGGCAATGCTCAGACGTCATTTGGAATATCGGGAGCTATTTTGGGCACTATCTCTGGGGCAAGATCCACTGGTGTTGGAGGTGATCCATCCTGGGGATGGTGGCTTGTCACGAACGGCAGTTTGTGTACTCGATGGAATTTAGAAGAATGGGAGGCGAGGCATCTAATAGAAACTGATTGATTACTGCAAAGATTGAGAAAGTCAGTGTGGAGAAGATATGTCCACTAGTCATAGAGACTATGATAAAATGGCACAGTTTCACCGAGAAGGACTGGGCTAAATGGCCTCAATCAATAGCAATATCTTATGCTCTTATGGTCATGTGGTCTATTATTCAGTGCAGAATTGTAAGTCTCTGAGCAGCTCTTGTAACACTTGTATTTGTATGTTGATTTGACTTCACGTTCTGTTCAATGGTAACCCCTGTGATATGGACGATGGGAGGATTCAGTGTCGGCTAGGAGTCTATTAAACGTTGAATATACACAGTTATCTGTGATTCTCATCTGGCGGGAGTACACTGTCTCTCAAATGATTGCCATTTTCAGACTGGTATTTTCGAAAGATCGATCCTGTTACGCCAGTATTGTTGAATTTAACAAAACAGATGCAATTTATCACAGCACACAGCAACAATAAGTCATCGAACACTGAACACCCTTCTAATAGCAGAAACGTTGATAATGTTCTGTATAAGCAACACTGCTTTCCTGTTCATGCTCAAATCAGATCACCTGTCCCATCGAGAAGCTCAACTTAGAAGTATTTTTTAAAAGTTTTTTTTGGATGCGGGCATCGCTGGATGGGCCCACCATTTCTTGTCCGCCCCTCATTGTCCCCTTGAGAAAGTGGTGTTGAATTGCCTTCTTGAACCGCAGTGTGTTGACCCACAATGCTATGAAGGAGGGAATTCCAGGGTTTTTACCAGTAATAGTGAAGGAAAGGCGATATATTTCCACATAAGGATGTTGATTGGTTTGGAAGTGAATTTATAGGTGGTGGCATTCCCATAAGTATGCTGGTATTGTCATCATAATGTAAGTGTTCGTGGAATTGGAAGATGCTGTCTGAGGATCTTTGGTTAATTTCTGCATTGTGTCTTATAGATAGTATACACTTATGCTACTGAGCGACGGTGGTGGATGGAGTTAATGCTTGTGGATGTGATACCAATCAAATGGACTGTTTTGTCCTGGATGGTGTCAAGCTTCTTTTGTCTTGTTGGGTCTGCACTCATTCAGGCAAGTGGGAGAATTCCATCTCATTCCTGACTTGTGCCTTTTAGATAATCGACAGGCTTTAGGAAGTCAGGAGGTGAGTTACTCGCGCAGTATTCCTAGCCTCTGATCTGCTCTTACATTTATGTGGTGAGTCGAGTTGCGCGTCTAATCAATTATAACCCCCAGGATAGTGGGGGTTAATGCTGCAAATACTATTGTTTCTTTTTGGTGATGGTCATTGTCTGGTATCTGTGTGGTGCAAATGATTCTTACCACTTGCCAGCCCAAGCATGGAGAGGGACAGATCTTGTTGCATTTTGGCATGGACTGCTTCCGTATCTGAGCATTTGTGAATGGTGCTGAACATTGTGCAGTCATTGTCGAATATCCCCACGACTGACATTATGATGGAGGGAAGGTCATTCATAAAAGCAGCTGAAGATGCTTTGATCTAGGATTCATCTGGAGAGTCACTGAAGGTGTTTTCTTTTGTGGTGATGAAATATCTGATAATGAAACTTCCAGTTCAGCGAGCTCACCACATCCATATTATCCTGAGGGACTACTGCAGAGTTGTTCTGGAGCTGAGATGACTGACTTCCAACAACAATGACCATCTTCCTATCTATCAGGTATGACTCCAATAATGGAGTATTTGCCCACAATACCGTTTTTGCTCGGTTTTCGTGAAGCCACGTTTGAAAGAATGGAGCCTTGATGTCAAGGGTGGAATTCAGCTCTTTCTTCTATGTTTGAACCAAGGCTGTAATGAGGTCAGGAGGTGAGTGTCACTGTTGGAACCCAAACTGGGTGTCACTGAGCAGGTATTGCTGAGCAGCTGCTGGTTGATAGCACTGATGATGTCCCCTTCCATCACTTTACTGACAATGGGGAGTAGACTGATGAGGTGGTATTTGGCCGTTTTGACTTTGTCCTGTTTTTAATGTACTGAACACGCTTGAGCAGTTTTCTTTTCCCATTGTTGGTTTGTAACCATACGAGAACAGCTCGGCTAATGGAGCTGGAAGTTCTGGAGCACAAGCCTTCAGGACTATTGTCAGCATGTTATCAGGGCCCATAGCCTATGCAATATCCAGTGCATTCAACCATTTCTTGATATCAGTCAATCGAATTTACTGAAGACTGCTATCTGTAATGATGGGGACCACGGGAGGAGACTGAAGTGGATCATCCACTCGAAACTTCTGAGTGAAAATTCTGTGAAATCTTCAGCCTTATCTTTTGCAGTGATATGCTGAGCTCCTCCATCATTGACGTTGGGGATATTTGTGGAGCCTCCTGCTCCGGTGAGTTGTTGAATTGTCCACCACCGTCCACGATCAGATTCGCAGGACTGCAGGAACTTAGAACTGATGTGTTGGTTCTGGGATCGCTTAGCTCTGCCTGTCGCCTGCATTTTATACTATTTGGCATGCAAATACTTTTGTTTGGAAGTTTCAGCAGATTAACATTTTATCTTTATGTATGACTGGTTCTGCTCCTGGCTTGCCCTCCTGCACTCTCTTTTGAACCAGGTGTAATCCTCTTGCTTGATGGTAATTGTTGAGTGGGGGATATGCTGGGTATATGAGGTTACAGGTCACAGGGACTGCCAGAGCATCGACCGCCCGACTTTATCACACTGAGCTGCCCCCTGTGCCGTATCGGTCCTGCCTTTGGGACAGGACATATGCAGGGATGGTGATGGCGCTGTCTGGGAATATCTGTAATATAACATTCCGTGAGTATGCCTACGTCAGGCTGTTGCTTGATTAGTCTGTATAACAGTTGTCCCAATTTTGGCACGAGCACTCATTGTTAGTAAGGAGGACTTTGCAGGTTCGACAATGATGTTTCTAACGTTCACTTTTCCGGTATCCAGGCCAATACATTCGGTTTCATTTCTTTGAGATTTTATCGCACATCTGACTGCTTCGCTAAACCATTTCAGAGGGCGATTGAGAGTCAATCACATTGCTTTGGGTCTGGAGTCAACGGTCGGCCAGTCCAGATGAGGAATGGAAGATTCCTTCACTGAATGATATCAGTGACCCAGATGGATTTTTCTGACAATCGGCAACGATTTCATTCTCATAGGTGGATTCTTAATTCCAGGGATATTTTATAATTATTGAATTGAATTTCCACCATCTGCAGTGGCGGGATTCGAACTTCGGTCCACAGAACAGGAGCTGATTTTCTGGATTGAAAATCTCGCGGGAATACCATGAAGCCTACTTGGAACTACATGTTGTACTCGACTGCTATTCATTGTGTTGTCCTGTTTTTCTATCATTGTTATGTTATTGTGGAACCTCATCCTTCATTAAATCCTGATTGAAATGCACGGTGATGAAAGTCATCCTGACTGCTCGAATTCCATTCCGTTCTTTTTTGTTTGAATAGACATGTCAAGGCAGCTGCACATCAGAGAAGAACATGGAGAGATAATGGTAATTGTTCACTGTACCTGTCACCGGAGTAGTGTATCTGTCCAGACACGGAAAGTACTTATTGTGGGTGAGAGAACCGCGGAATTATTATGGCAGAAATGGGAGTCAGTCAGCCCATCGTGGGGTCACAAGCTCGTCAACGGCACAATTGGAGCTAGAGAGAGTATGTGGAGATAAATTGTGTGAGAGAGAAATAAGCAGAGAGATAGAAAGTGAAGAGAGATAAACTGAGAGAGAATAGAAAGGGGAGCGATGAACTGAGTGGGAGATGAAGAGGTGTTAGATGAGGGTAAAGTTAAATTGATCAAAAGAGAGCATGAAGGTGGATAGATATGGACAGACAGAAGTTAGAAGTTATATTTAGAAAAACCTCTGGCCTGCAAGCCCTTTCTCTCGGTATCATACACTGTGAGCAGTGTGCTGATACTGGCTGTCAGCCCAGATCACTTGTTACCAATAATATTACAGAGCTAGGTTACTAACAGCTAAACAAAATCCATTCGGCCAATAGATTAGTTTCATAGAGAAGGTGGAGTTTGTAAAAAATAGACTATTCCAAGACCAGCACGAAATGATGACCGAGAGAGACCGTGTGAGAGACTGGTCCAGAGAAACTCAGTCAGGTGGATCACTGACTGTCGTTGGAATTAAACTGACTGGACTCAGATGCTAACAAGAGCAAAGAAAAAGTTTTATTTTTACCCACTGCAGTGGGCCAATACACTTGGCAAAAAACGCCTTGTGTAAGGGCACTGAACATAATTAACGTATTCCTTTTATGCCTTTCTTATTACACGCTCAAGGACAAGGGCTGGGAAACATTCGAGTTCTTATTTTCTCATCCCCTTGCTGTGGACATAACTGTCTTTATGTTTTCCTTAGCTTTTTCTGCTTTATTCGACTGTTCGCCAGGCCAGGTTGAATATTGAAAACGTTCAGCAAAGACAAGCTGACTCTTCGACTGCAGAATTCAGAAAAGTGTTTGCAACGTTCGGAAAAGTTTTAAATTTAGCATAACATTCGCTTTCAGATTTCACAGTAAATGTTAATTTTGTTAATTTCCCCTTACATTTCCCTTTTTTTGTTATTTTATGGCAACAAGGACAAAGAAAACAGAGTCAGAATTAAAAAAGAAATGAACAAAACAACATTTTTTAAAAATGCAGAGCTAGATATTTATACATCAGCGATGTTAACAGCTGCCCGTGTTGTAAGGAGCACTTGAAAGAGTCCCAGTCACCTGTTCGCCTTCTAGGTTTTCCTCCTGAGGTTTTTCACCACTATCCAGTCTCCAGATTGTGCAACTTCACCTCTGCTGATTGGGGTAGTGTTGTTTTCGCTTGATTCGTTGCATGACACAAAAGTGTAGAGAGTTTTACAGAGTAACACAACATCTCATCCTCACAGTGGTATGGGCCCATTCCTGTAATTGGTGGCCTACCAAACAAAAGCTCAAACGGGCTACGATTAGCTCTTCCTCTCCTCCTCGATCTCATATACGTTAGCAAAATTGGAAGTGCCTTTGTCCATGTCAACCCTAGTTCCTCACAACATTTCGTCCATTTATATGTTTTAGGGTAGCATTTTCTCTTTCCACTGCCCCACCGCTCGCTGAGTGGTAGGAACAGTGTTGTCTCATGTTTATTCCCAAATAATCACGGACCTGCTGTAAGGCATTATTGACAAATGGTGTCGCATTGTCACTACAAAGGCTTTCAGGGATGTCCCATCTTGGAATTATTTCAGTTACAAAAGCCTGGGCACTGGCATTCTGTTTTGACGTTAGGAACGCTTCCAACCATTTGGAAAACATATCAACTATAATCAGACAATATATGTTTCCTCCGCTGGGAGTTAGTTCAAAGAAATCCATGTGTAAATGCTCAAAGTGTCTTTGGAATTGGGAGTGTGCTGCCTGTCTCGCCTGTCATCCTCTCCCCACATTATTAGTGGCACAGATAACACATCTTTCACAATATTTCTGGGATTAATGCGTAAATCCCTTAGTTTATCAATGTGCCAAAATACTGTTGTACATCCTCCGTTTTGACACATGGTCCTTACTGTGTCTCAGTGTGGCATAGAATGGAAATAATGATTGTGGTAGGCTTTGCCATTAGGGCCACAACACACCCCTTCATTCATGCTGCGCACTGCCCTTGTCTACTCACGCTTCTCCTCCAGCGTTGCCTGCGACTGTAACTCCCGTACGTCTGATGTTGGGGTATAAATCTTTGTCATGCACAGGTCAAACCGATCACTTCGCGGTTGCTGTGTCTGCCTTCGCATTGCCTTAAGAAATAGAATCGTTATTTTTTGTGGGGGCTTCCCATTTACATACAGAAATTGATTTGGGCAGTAGGACCACTTCCACGAGGTCACAAATCAGATCACGGTGTGTGATGGGCTTTCCGGTGGAGGTCAAGAAGACCCTGTGTTTACATCGGGTTCCAAATTCATGTACAACCCCGAATGCATATCTGCTGTCGGTGTAAATATTCACTGGCCTTCCCTCAGCCAATTTACATGCCTCAGTCAAGGCAAATGATGAGAAAGGAATGATCCCACTTTGACTACTTCTTGAGTAGTCATTACAGCATATGCAACACATTTCTGGCCTGTCTCCTTGCTCCTAAATGTTGACCAATCCACAAAAGTCTCCATATCTGGATTCTGAAGTGGAGAATCCTCACAGTCTGATCTAGGGCTGCACATTCCATTAGTTACAGCAACACAATCAAATGGGTCTCTGTCTCCTTCTGTGGGGAGAAGGCTAGCAGGGTAAAGGACGTTGCATCTCTTTTTTGTAATATCAGTCGTCTCCAATAATACAGTATTGTATCTGAGCCAACGTGCTGATGACATGTGTGCTGTCTTTTACTCGGAAAACAGTAAGGATACTGCATGTGGGACCAGTAGGGTTAATTCACCATAGCTGACTAAATCCCTGGATGCTACAAAAGCTTTTTCAGATGCGGCCATGGTTTGCAAGCATTTAGGCAATCCTGCCGCTATGGGCTCTAGTTTAACAGAAAAATAAGCTACTGGCCTCAATCATTGCCGTATAAGCTGCAACAAGGTAGATGTCATGCAGCCACGCTTCTCATCTACCCTTTGTTCAAAAGGCTTGTTTGGATTCGGAATCACCAATGTAAGTGTAGTTTATGCTGCTATCAAGCAATCATCTACACACTGGAGAAGCGCTGACCCCAGGGTTAAAACAAAAGTCTCCAGACTCCTGCATAGAGCCTCATTGTATATGGTGGGGGACTCACATTAACCTTGACAAAGTTATGTGAAGTTATATGATTTCTCTTTGAATAAAAAAAGCAAATCAGAATTGACTATCTGGGTGTACCAGTGCACTTAAGAAGGTATTTGCTAAATCCACAACAGAGAATCATTTACTGTCTAGTGGAATTTGATCTAATATAGAACAGGGGTTAGGGACATTTGAGGCATGCGGGACAACAGAGTTATTGCCTGAAAAGGGGGATTCAAAGACTGGAGTAATTCCTGCTATAGCCTCAGGTTTTAATGGGTATTCTGTTCTGCAGCAGTGCCGTAAATCTCTCTCGTAGCACAACTCCTGACGCATCCTTTGAGTTGAGGAACCTTACACTCAACTTTATTGGCATTGACTCTCTGAACTGGCTTGACTTAATGACTGAATATGCTTCCCCTGTGTCTACTAAAAAAAAGTAACAGGTGTACCTTCCACATATAACATAGAGTTAGGCACCGACTTATAGGCATCATTGTTATAATGAACGTATTGTCCACACTTCGCAATCGCAGTGCTCAATATCGAGGTGGGACACATCTCAGGGCCAACAAGGTTAGCAGAAGAGATTAGCATAAGCGATTCTTCGTTGCCAAGCATAAAGGAGAGAGGCTTTCCTGTACCTTGTGGGCTGCCGACCTCTAACTCAGTCTTCCCCTGCCAGTCACATTGCTGCCTAGCCTCCAGGGCTGAGTGAGCCTGTCTGTGCGGGCACTGTCACGCCCAGTGGGCCATTGCTCCACAAACTAAGCACCCGCAAGATCGACCTCTCCCAGCACTTCTTCTGCAACCTCTTCCTCTTCCACTTCCACAACCTTTCCCTCTGCCTCTCTCTTTTCCTGCAGCACATTCCTCCAACGGCTGGATGACCATTTGCATCAAAGTAAGCTAAGCTTTATGCACTTGCTGTCCATCTTTACTTTCCACCTATCCTTCTCCTGGGTTAGCAATTTTTCAGCACGTATCAAATTTAGCCTACCATGTGCAAGGTAATATATATGCCTTTTACCTTTTTCACTGTTTCGTCCTTCATTCCATTGATGAAGCTGTTCCTCAGGTGTTCCTCATACGCCATGATTTCTGCCATTATGTCGTCGGGTGGTCTCAGTCCACTATCGATGTTATGGACTTCAGTGAGGCGCGTAAGGTACTGGGACACTGTCTCACCTTCTCCTTGTTTACACATTGCAGTTTTGGTCATGTCCATTCGCACTGGGAATGCCTCCCTACTGGCGATTGCAAGCTCTGCAACAAAAGCATTAAAGTCTCCATTTTCTTCTGCTTGCTGGTCGGTTGATCTGACATGGACATTTATGGCTGGCCAGTAATACTTGATTTTGGTGACATTAGCACAAAGCTTTCATCCCAAGATACGTCTCATCGCATGCAATGTGGGACGGAACTCGGTACAGAACTTCGTCACTTCTTCGGTGAACTTATTCCATCCAAACATACGTGGATCAGGCAACTGCCCAGATGCACGTCCGAAATCTTTAATGGTCCGTGGTCGGTGGACCCACACTGGGCGCCCTTCTGGACCTGCAACATCAACCACTGGTGCTTGCAGAACTACCTGGTAATATGATCATACACCAATACTCTAACCGCCTGACTCATCATCCATCATGGGGTGATCGCGGACAGACCCTGGATGCCTTCCTGTCCTGGAGTGGGCATCCTTCTTTTGGCCTTCTTCCTTCAGTTGCTCGGGGTTATGGCATGCCATCAGTGATTCAGCAGACTCTGAGGCTGCAGTCGCTAACTTGGGATCTTCATCAGGCAGATCTTGGAGGGCTATTTGTCTCGGAGGGTAGCTATTAATGTCAGGATCTGAAACAGACTTAAGGCACTGTTCAGCTTCGTTAGGTTGATTTCTGCACACGTCTGCATTTGCTCTAGTGTATGTCTTTTACTTGAGATTTCCTTTCACTGATATCAGCCTCAGCCTTCCACATATTATAAACACTCCAATTCCTAGGTTCTATTTCCCCCTTCCGTTTCTCCTGCTCTATCTCATCCAACCATGACCTCAGTATTTCCAATTGCCTTTTACGAAAACCACATTCCTTGATCCACAATTCTAACTGCTTTACAGACTCTGGGCCGTAATTATTTAACACATACTTGTATTGTTGGTTGCCCATTCCAAGTCCTCTGTTAGCCCTCTTTTTGTTTGGTCTTGCTGAAGCCCATTTTCAGCGTTACTGGAAAAGTGTTCAGCTCTCTCGCGGTACCGTTATCTTTTCCATTTCACTTGCCTTTACCTCTGGAGGTCTCCTCTCGCATTGGGCGCGTCCACTACAATGACTTGTTTTTTTTGTAAACCAATACATCACGTACCCGGTATGTCTTTGGCGAGTCAAACTCAACCTGTGGTCGTTCCAGGTCTACAACCACCCTTAGCCTGCTGTCTCTTAACCACTCTAGAGACGGCAATCCTTTCCCTTGCGTTTTGCTCGAATACCGTGCAAGAGTTTACTGAAACCACTTCCTGATTAATTTATTCTCTTAGAATGAGTCTCTACATAGGATTATTAAAGCAACGGCTCTTACCCCGACCCTATTCGATTCACCCCTTGGCTCCGGCGCAATCCACAGATTCCCAGTCCTCTCACGCAAAGGCGACACTTCAGTTCTCAAGATGATGTGAAGGACAGTCAAGGCGCTGCCACCTGTGCCTCCTAGGAATCTTCAGTATCTTATCTAAACGCGGGATACTGGACGAGCCCCTACGTTTACTGTCATGGAACTTAAACTGACTGAACTCAGAAGCTAGCAAGAGCAAAGAAAAAACCTTTATTTTTAACCACAGCAGGGAACCAAAAACACTCGGCAAAAAACGCTTTATGTAAGGACCCTGAACAAAATTCATATATTCCTGCAATCTATTCTTATCACACGCTCAAGAATAAGGGCTGGAAAACAGTCAAGTTCTTATTTTCTCATTCCTTTGCCGTGGAAATAACTGTCTCTATGTTATTCTTTTCTGCTGAATTCGACTGCTCGCCAGGCCAGGTTGAATGTTTACAATGTTCAGCAAGACAAGCCGTCTCCTCCACTGCAGAATTCATCAAACTATTAGCAAAGTTCAGAAAAGTTTGAAATTTAGCAGAGCATTCTCTTTCAGGTTTCACAGAAAATGTTAATTTTGTTAATTTTCCATTGCACTGACGGAGGGGAAATCAGGATCTCAGCTGTGGATCAAATAATGATTGGTAAATATTTCACACCACTTCCATAGTTTTGTCATCCACATTTCAAGTTATATAGCTCCATATCTGGAGTGCAATTTAACAACCTATCCCTTTGTAGCGTGCATATTTCGGTCTATATAGAAAACCATTTATTCCCTGTATTTTGTATGGTATAAATGCATTTCATTAATATTGTCTCTGTTAATACCTTATTGTAGATGTATCCTTGAATCTGTTCTTTGTATGACTTTTAAAGAGCAAAGTTCCAATGCTAGTGATTGGGGAACATCATTGTTCCTCCGCCCAGACTGAACAGCCATGCCCCCGAATCCTCTCCACCTTCTCTCTTTTCCCCAATGTCATAATCACAATGTAAATGAAGTCCAGTAAGTGATACACAGACACAGTTCCTTAACATCGATAACATCAACAGCATGACCCACACCAGCCTTCTCTGATTCTGGAATAACAATCTGAATATTGCAATGATTGATCTGTAGTTACAGGATTAGTTTCTCCATGTAAGAGCAGAGAAGTATGTTTATGTTCTGTTAATCATCTGGCATCATTTCCATACCCAAGGCAGACTGAATGATTACACGCAAACAATCTTCCATCTTCAACAGTCCTTCCTTCAGTCACACTGACATATCACACACAGAATGCACTAATGTTCAAAGTTATTTTGAATTTTAATGAAATAGTATTGAATTGAAAGGGATTAACTGAGTTGTTTACTCAGCAATTGTGATTATGTCAGTTTCCATGGATCCTATGCGTCTCGCTTCTATGAATAAGAAATGCTTTCAGTATTTTATCCCATCGTATGAGCGTGAGCATCACCCACACCAGTAACAGGGATCCGCTGCTTCAGAGAGAGGCTGAGGAGAGATCAGAAACTGATCGCATTAGATTGGAATGTTCCAACAATGGATCAGAATCTGTGAACTTCGACTGAAATTCAAACTTTGTGAGAAGATTTGTCGCTCGGGTGTTCGTTGTGGTTCTGTTCGCCGAGTTGGGAATTTGTGTTGCAGATGTTTCATCCCCTGTCTAGGTGAGATCCTCAGTGCTTGGCAGCTTCCTGTGAAGCGCTTCTGTGATCTTTCCTCCGGCATTTGTAGTGGTTTGAATCTGCCGCTTCCGGTTGTCAGTTCCAGCTGTCCATTGCAGTGTTCGGTGTATTGGGCCCAGGTCGATGTGCTTCTTGGTTGAATCTGTGGATGAGTGTCATGCCTGTTGGAATTCCCTGGCTGTTCTCTGTTTCGCTTGTCCTATAATAGTAGTGTTGTCCCAGTCGAATTCATGTTGCTTGTCATCTGCGTGTGTGGCTACTAAGGATAGCTGGTCGTGTCGTTTCGTGGCTAGTTGGTGTTCATGGATGCGGATCGTTAGCTGTCTTCCTGTTTGTCCTATGTAGTATTTTGAGCAGTCCTTACTTGGGATTTTGTACACTACTTTGGTTTTGCTCATGCTGGGTATCGGGTCCTTCGTCCTGGTGAGTTGTTGTCTGAGAGTGGATGTTGGTTTGTGTGCTGTTATGAGTCCGAGTGGTCGCAGTAGTCTGGCTGGCACTGTTCGACTGGGACAACACTACTATTATAGGACAAGCCAAACAGAACAGCGAGGGAATTCCTAGAGGCATGGCACTCATCCACAGATTCAATCAATAAGCACATCGACCTGGACCCAATATACCGGCCACTGCAACGGACAGCTGGAACTGACAACTGGAAGTGGCAGATACAAATCACTATAAATGCCAGAGGATAGATCACAGAAGCGCTTCACAGGAGGCTGCCAAGCACTGAGGATGTCACCTAGACAGGGGACAAAACGTCTGCAGCACAAATTCCCAGCTCGGAGAACAGAACCACAACAATTCGACTGAAATTTTGAAAGAATGGACAGAAGTTTATCCGCTGGTCTTTCCTGGCTTTCCCAGCCTTGGATATCTTTAGCTTCGTGGATTGAAGAAGTACTGATGGTTATCCAAGCTGGTTACTATCCTATCCATGCTATAGTTTCTGGTAAGTCGTTCGAGCTGTCTAGTGAAACGGTCTGAACTGAATTGATGCTCATGATATGTACATTTTGGAAAGGTGCTAATCAACGTTTTCATTTCCAATCAATGATTCCATTTCTTAGAAAATATAATTAGCAAATACTCAACACAAATTGCTCACCGATATGTGAGGATGAAACAGACTGTTCTCAACTTCCTTGATTCATTTTCTCCTGCACAGTTTACATCTCCATACCCTTCGCACTCACCAATCCAATCGAGTACCACCATTATGACGTCGAGGCTCCTCCTCAGCCTCAGTGCAAACCCTGAATAAACCATAATTTGTGCATTTGTTAATTCCGGATACAGCTGTTTCAAGACCCTTCTTACCATGAGTCCATTGTAAAGTAATTGCACTTGAAATGTTTAACTTGCTCTCTGCACAAAATCTGAAATCTGGAAGACAGTGTATGGTGGTCACACCATTGGTTCATAATCCAGAGCGACAGAATAATAATCTGTTGATATCGTCTTGCCTCATGTCCATGAGAGAAAGCAGTGGATCATCCTTCCCTGGTCAACTCTGTGTGTAACTGTAAACCCACAGCACTGTGTTTTACTATTTACTGTCCTGTGGAGCAACTGAACACTCAGTTCAAGTAAGGCATAAGATGCAGGCCTGATTAGGTCTGCACACATCCCGTGAGGGCAGATCAAAAGGAAAGATACCTCCCTTCCTCTGCCTCTCTCCTAAATTCCTGCAGCTGATTTCCATTCAGGTAGTTGGCCATTCACTGTTTTAGGTGGATTCTTTGTGATTGAGTCTCTTGCTGAGAGTGATGTCCATCTCGATAGGCACCTCCTGTGCTGGCTTTATTGATGCTGACCTACAGATGTAAGGATGTTTTAAATTTTTAATCAGTGACAGTGCATCGTAAATTAATAGTTTCCTATTTCACACAAAAGAAACGGATCCAACTAAGCGAGGGAATGGAATTATTGCGATCAAACCTGAGAGTGTTGTTGAGGCACTATTTGGGGCATTGTGGGCAGATTTTCTCTTCTATATAATATATGAGCTCCTTACCTCAGGAGAATGAACAGGGGTTCCACCAGATTTATCTCTGACGATAGCACCACGAGGTGTGAGTGAAAGTTGATCGGGAGCGCTGTGAGAGAATACGAGGTGATTGAACACTGAGTGGGATCGACAATCAATCCTTATATTCTAAACAGACAATGAGAAGCTCGTAGTTTCCATGACTATTGTTTCACTCAGAATGCATGATGCTGGATAGTTTAAGTGCCTGGGAGGACGTTACGCCCTCCCACCCCAACCCCCACTCCCCACGGTGATTGACAGAGACAGAGACATCCAGGTTTTGAATAAACTCTCTCCACATTAATACAGTGCAGGGGGTGTGTGATCCTGCACTGAATGTCATATTATCCACCACCCTGACAGAAGCCACAATACCTTCATTCTAAAACAGTTAACTGTTCCCTCCTACTACTGACATTCATGAAGGACATGAATCCATCTTCTCAAAGATGCAAGGTACCTCCTTGAGCTTTAAACCATAAGTCGATAAGACATGGGAGCAGACATTAGGCCAGTTAGCCCATCGAGTCTGCACCACCATTCAATCATCGCTGACAGTTTTCTCTGACCCATTCTCCGACCTTCTCTTTGTAATCATTGATCCCCTGGATAATCAATACTTATCTACCTCCTTCTCAAATATTATCAATGCCCTGGCCCCACTGCCTTCTGTGGCAATAAATTTCAAAAATTGGCCATTCTCTGATTAAAGACATTTCTCATTTTCACTGTTCTAAAGGGTGTCCCCTTTCATCTAAGGCTTTACTCTCGGGTCCTCATCCAATGGAAACATCTATCAACATCTACTCTATCCAAGTCATTCAGTATTTTGCATGCTTCCGTTACAATTCCTTTCATTCTTCTAAACTTTATTGAGTGTAGACCCAGACTCCTCAAGCATGCCCCATACGACAAGCTTTTCATTCCTACGGACATTCTCGTGAAGATCTTGTGAACACACTCCAGCGCCAGTGCATCCTTCCTGAGATATGGGCTTCAAAATTATGCACAATTCTCCAAATGTGGTCTGACCAGAGCCGTAAAGAACCGGTTTTATATTCAATTTCTCTCGTCATAAATGTCATCAATAATAAATGCTATTGCACTTCTAACAACTGCCTCAATCTGAAAGCTTACCTTGAGAAAACCCTGCACTAGAACTCCCAAGTCCATTTGAACTTCAGATTTCTGAACTTTCTCCCAATTTAGAAAATAGACCATGCCTCTATTTTTTGTGCCAAAGTTTACGACTTCACACTTTCCAACACTGGAATGCATTTGCCAATCTATTTACATGTTGAAATTCTTCTTCAGCCTCTCCGCCTCCTCAACACGACCTGTCCATTTGCCTATCTTTTCATCATCTGCAAACTTAGCCAGAATGCCTTCGATTCCCTCAACTAGATTGTTAGCATAACGAGTAAAAAGTTACCATTCCAACACTCAGCCTTGTGGAACACCACTTGTCACCGGCTGCCATCATGATAACGACCATTTAATCCCCACTCTCTGCTTTCTGCCAGACAGCCAAGCTTCTAACAATGCCACTACCTTGCCTCTAACAAAAATCCAAAAGTCGCTTGTCATTGCTGTTGCACTGCCTTTCCTGCTCGGCCCTTCTCCCAGTCAATTATACCCAGCTCCTCCCTCATTTCTCTGTAATCGTACTCAGACATCTCCTATGTGACACCTTGTCAAAGGTCTTTGGTAAAATAGGACAGAGTCAACATGGTTTCATCAAGGGGAGATCAGGCCTGACAAACCTGCTAGAATACATTGAGGGAGTAACGAGCAGATTAGACCAAGGAGAACCAATACATGTTACCCACTTGTTCCTCAAGAATCCTTTGACATGGTGCCTCACAGAAGGTTACTGAGAAAGATAAGGGTCCATGGTGTTAGAGGAAATCTGCTAGCATGGATAGAAGCATGGCTGTCTGACAGAAATCAGAGAGTAGGGATAAAAGGGTCCTTCTCAGGATGGCAGGCAGGAACAAGTGGTGTTCCACAAGAACGAGTGTTGGGACGACAACTATTCATTTTGTGCATTAATGATTTACATGAAGGAACTGATGGGACTCTAGCTAAGTTTTCAAACAGTGCAAAAATAGATAGAGGGACAGGTAGCATTGAAGAGGTGGTTCGGCTGCAGGAGGGTGCTCTAGCGCATCTCCTCAACTTCCCATACCTCCGCCCTTGCACTCCACCCTTCCAACTACAACACGGATAGAACCCCTCTGGTGCTCGCCTTCCATCCCATCAACCTCAGGATACAATGCATCATCCTCTGACATTTCCACCTCAAAGAGTCAGACTCCGTCACCTGAGATTTACTTCCCTCCTGACCCCTATCAGCAGTCTGTAGAGACTAATCCCTTCACAACTCCCTCATGAGGTTCATGCCCCCCACCCCCACGAAGCCATCTTCCACTCCTGACACCTTCTTTGCCACTACAAGAGGTATGAAACCTGTGTCAACACGTCCCTCTTCACCTCCATCCAAGGCCACAAATGCTCTTTCAACATCAGGCAAAGAACATCCTATTCATCCAAACACTTCACCTACTCTGTCCATTGCTCCTGGTCTCTTCTCCATTGGAAAGACAGGACATCAACCTGAGAACGGTTCATGGAACACTCTCAGACGCACATACCCAACAACCCCACTTCTCTGTGCTTGAATACTTCAACTCTCCCTCCCACTGCACCAAGGACATGCAAGTTGTTGGCCTCCTCCACTGCCAAATTCTAGCCAGCAGTCGTCTGGAGGAGAAATGCATTATCTTCCGCCTTGGGACCCTCTAACCATATGGTATGAAGGGCAATTTCGCCAGTTTCCTCATCACCCTTCCTATCACCTTATCCCAGAACTAAACCTCCATCTCAGCACCACCCTATTTAACTGAACTATCTGTCCATCTTTCTTCCCATCTATCCACTCCACCTTCTACTGTGACCTATCACTATCATCACCCACCTTCATCTAGCCATCGCCTTCCAAGCTAACGTCCTCCCAGCCTCAGCCCCTCTCATTTATCTCTCAGCCCCATTTCACCCACCCCCCCTCATTCCTGATGAAGACTTTATGCCTGAAACGTCGAATCTCCTGCTCCTCGAATGCTACCTGACTGGCTGTGCATTTGTAGCACCACACGTTTTGCATCTGATCTGCAGCATCTGCGGTCTTCACTTTCTCCTTCTGAAGGATTTTCACAGGTTGGGGGAGTGCAAAAAGAAGTGGCAGATGGAATACAACCTGGGGAATTGTGACGTCATGCACTTTGGCAGGAAGAATACAGGCATGGACTATTTTCTAAATAGCGAGCAAGTTCAGAAGTCTGAAGTGAAAAAAGACGAAGGAGTTCTAGTTCGGGAGTCTCGAAAGGTAAACTTGCAGGTTGTCAGTAGTTATGAAGACAAATACAATTATGGGATTTATTTCAAGAGGACTTGAATATAAATGCAGGGGTGTACTTCTGAAGCTCTATAAGGCTTTGGTCTGGGCACATCTAGATGATTGTGCACAGTTTTGGGTCCCATATCTCAGGAAGGATGTAGTGGCCTTGGAGCGTTTTTCAAGGAGATTCACGAGAATAGTCCCAGGAATGAAAAGCTTAAAATACAAAGAACATCTGAGGGCTCTGGGTCTATATTTAATAGAATTCAGAAAGATACCGGGACGTCTAATTGAAACTTGCAGAATACTGAATGACCTGGACAGAGTTGATATTGGAAATTAATTTCCAATGGTAGTAGAGACTAGGTCACGAGGGGACAGCGTAAAGAGGAGACCTTTTGGAACAAAGTTAAGGAGGAACCTCTTGATCCAGAGAGTGGTGAATCTATGGAATTCACTGCTACAGAAGACTGTCGAGCCAAGGTCATTGAGTATATTTAAGAGTGAGACAGATCGGTCCTTGAATGCAAAGTGGATCAAGGGATACAGTTAGAAAGCGGGAGAATGGGGATGAAAAGTTCATCATTAAATGGTGGAGCAGGCTCAATGCGCTGAATGGCCAAATGTCTGCTCCAATGTCTTCTGTTTGCTTGGTTATTGTTGGCTCTACTCATTCCTCATTGGAGATGTACTCTGAAATTTGATCTTCATATACTTTATAAAGAGTAACATTCCAATACAGATGACTGGGAAATATCATATTCCCTCCCTCCAGTCTCAGCAGCCATGTCCCCAATATCATAATCACACTGCAATTGAAATCCAGTGAATGGTACTTAATCACAGTTGATTGACATCGACAACATTAACAGCAAGACCCTCGCCGGCCCTCTATGATCCTTGAATAACCATCTGAATTGTGTGACACATCATATTCTCTGTTAACATATCCATGCCATTTGTCTGCTATAACTCATGTTGTTGTAGGCACATTTTCCAGTCTAATTGTGGACTAGAAAAGTTCCCTCCATATTTTACTTGCTTTATAATCACTGATCAGTAGTTACAGACTTTATGTTTCAATTTATAAACGGAGAAACGTGTTTATATTCTGACAATCCTTTGACATTACTCCCATATCCAAGGTAGATTGAATGATTACATGCAATCAAGCTTTCATCTCCAATATTCCTTCCTTTAGTCACCCCCATATATCTCATCCCAAGTATGTAAATTTTAAACGTTGTTTTGATTGTTAATAAAATCAATTTTTAAATGAAAGAGGTTAACTGGAGCTATTTGTTAAGTGACTGTGATTAATGTCAATCTCTGTGGATTCTAATTATCCCAGTGGAAAGTTTCCATCATTGACTGATAAATGGGCTCTGTAAATGTGTTATGCCATAGTATGAATAGGAGCATCAATGACAGCACTAACAGGGATCAGCAGCTCCAGAGAGAGGGGGTGAAGAGATCAGAATCTGCGAACATTAGACTGGAACGTTACAATAAGGGTTCAAAATCTAAGGACCTAGGATTGGATTGTTCCACAATGGATCAGAATCCGAGAACATTAGACTGGAATGATACAACAATGTATCAGGAGCTGAGAACATTTGACTGGAATGTTCCAACAATTGATCAGAATCTGACAACATTAGACTGCAATGTTCCAACAATGGATCAGAATCCGAGAACGTTAGACTGAAATGTTCCAACAATGTGCAGGAGTTAATACTCGGGTCTTTACTGGCTTTCCCAGCCTTGGATATCATTGACATTGTGGATCCTGGATATCCTTTGGATTATTCAGGGTGGTTACTATCCCATCCTCGCCATGGTTGGTGTTCCTGGTAAGGCATTATATTCATCTACTAAACCGGGTTGATCTGAATTTCAGCTCATGATATATAAATTTTCGAAAGTGGAAGTCTTCAGTTCCAAACAAAAAATCATTTCCTTATAAATTATAACTGACGAACCACTATTTATAAATTACACATTGATATGCGAGATGGAACCAGACTATTCTGAAACTCCAAAATTCATTTTTGTCCTTCACAGATTTACATCTCCATGTCCTTCCCACCCACCAATCGTGTCCAATACCACCATCATGATATCCCAGTCTCACCTCAGTGTCAGTGCAACCATGGTTTGTGACTTTGTACAATCCGGATACAACAGTTTTAAGTTCCTTCAAACCACATGTCCATCACGAAATAATTGCTCTTGAGGATGTTTAACTTGTTCTCTGCACATACGGGAAGACAGTTTATGATGGTCAAGCCATTGACTAATAATTTAGAACCACAGAATATCTCATGAAGGAAATTGGTGGAATTTAAAAGCAACCATTATCCCTTGTTACAAAACCCCATCTGCTTGCCTCATGTCCTTTAGGGAAGTTAATGTGTCATGCTTCCCTCGTCAGGTTTCCGTGTAAATTCTGTGATGAACATGTGGGTGTACTGTACCTTTAAGAGAATTAAAAGCCAGCAATAACTACCTGACAGCACCAAGTGCTCTGAAAAATAGATATAATGTAACCTTTGGTTGAAAAACTCGATTAGCTCACTGTCTCGAGCCAAAATCAAAATCAGCAGAACACTTTAAATTATATTCCAAAATACCCACCTCTAATCAAGTTTGAATTGAGGAAATTGATAATCGTAATGGCCAATGACAAAATCCAATGGTTTGGGGGTGGAAAATCGAACAGTTGAGAGGAGAACTACCAAGCTACTAGCATGCAAAGATTGCCTGAAAAATAGCTCTTTTTAGGGTACTTTTATTGATTAGTAACTGGTGAAGCAGAATGCCCATGAGGAAAAGAAAACAGGAATATGGAGAAGAACCGAAAGCTTCCTGGTTTTGAGGTTAGAAGTTTTGCTTTGTAAATCTTCATTCACCATCTTATCGGACTAATATTGTGGAGGGGGAAGGTAAAAGATAGGTTAGAGAAAGAAGATGTAAACAGTCGTTCGTTTATTATTCTCTTTTATACTTTAAAAAATACAGTTGTTAATTTTTACTTTTAATAATTTTAGACTCTAGAATATTACTGCATGGGATAAATCTTTTCTCAGTTTCTGGATTTAATTAAGCAGGAGAATTGATCCTGTGTTGTAACACTACACACCCCCAGTAATGTGTTTTACTCTTTACTCTGTTCCTGTGGAACAGTTGAACCAGCCACACAGTTCAAAATCAGCATAACATGCTGGCCTCACCAGGGCTGCATACATTCTGTGAGAAAAGATCAAAAGTAAAGATAGCTCCCTTCCTCTGCCTCTTTCTCGTATTCCTACAGCGCATTTCTATTCAGGTAAGTGATCATCCCCTATTGTGGCTGTATTCAATCTCATTGAAGTTCTCCCCGAGAGTGTTGCATATCTCCATAGGCATCGCTGGTGCGAGCTTTATTGATGCTGACGTACGGATGTAAGGGACTTATGAATTCCATGTCAGAGGTAGTGTATAGAGAAGAAATGGCTTTTTATGGCACAGGAAAAAAATGGTGATATCTTAGTGAGAAAAAGGATTATTGTGATCATCCCTGACAGTGTTTTTGAGGCAGTATTTGGGGTACTGTGGATAGACTTTCTCTGAAGTTTGACTAGACTAATCGCTGAGATAATGGCACCATGAGCAGTGAGTGAGGCTCAGTGAGAGAATAAAAGGTGATTGCATTGAACCCTAAGGGAGACGGACAATCACTCATGATGTTCTAAACAGGCACTGATACAGAGATTAATTCCATGGCATTTTTGTCACTCGGGTTACATGATTCTCGATAGTTTAAGAGTCTCTGCGAACGTTCCACCCAACCGCACGCACTCCCTATTTTGATTGAGACAGAGAGAGAGAGAAAGAGAGAGAGAGGTTCAGGCTTTTGAATAAACTCTTCAAATATTAATACAGTTCACTTGGTGTGTGATCCTGCAATGAACGTCATGATATTCATAATCCCGACAGCAGCCACAAGACCTTTATTATAAAAGAGTTAACTCTTCCCAGCAACATTTGACCTCCATGAAGAACATGGGTGTGTCTTCTCGGAAATGGAAGATGCCTCCTTGAGACTTGACACAAAACATTTGGCTTCCCTCCTCACTGCCAGCAAATCGTGTTAAAGTAGCACAAGTTCTACAAATAGTGGAGCCAGGATAAATACCATAGAGCTCTCTATCAGTGCAGTCTCGGTTTCATTGGTTTGTCATGTTGGAATATCAATGACACTCTCCTGTTCCTGTCTTAGTGTCTCGTGGGGCTGAATAGCTTCCTCCTGGTCTCATTGAACAGGCATAAAGGTCAGATTTGGCTCGGCCTGTTCCTGTTTCACAGCTCAATGAACTGATAGACACCTTTTCTTCCGATGGAACAGGCAGGAGGATTGAATGGGCTGTCCCTCTTCTTGGTCAGTAGTTTGCTGAATGGCTTCCACATAGCCGTGAGTAAACTGCTTCAGATAGTGAGTGAGCTCCTCTTTTAACTGTAGAAATGTGCAGTGTCTGGCCGTGCTGTTACAGGAATGTCACAGACACTTTAACAGCTCATACCAGAATGTTGCCTCCGTCTTGCTGCACATGGACACAGAATGGTTCATGAGGGACAAAATGTTCTGAGCATTGTGCGATCTTCAGTCATCATCCCCACTTCAGATCTTATGATGGGGAAAGACATTGATGGAGCAGCTGAAGATGGTTGCGCTGAGGAGGTTAACCTGAGCATCTCCTGCAGAGATGTCCTGGAACTGAGAGGACTGTTGGCCACTGACTACAAGCATCTCTCTTTGTGTTCTGATGACCCAGACAAGTGGGAGGTTACACCTGATTCCCATTGAGCTCAAGTAAGTAGGCAGTTCCGATGCCATCCTCAGTCAAATACTGCCTTGATATCAAAGCCATTCACTCTCTTCTGAGCCCCTGTGTTCACCTCTTTTTCACATCAATAGGTGACGGTGTATGTGTAGGAAGTGCTTTCCTCTCACAGAGGTTAATCACTGTCAGAAATTACCTGGGCTAGAGGGTTATTGGAGCTGCATCACTGAAAGTATTTAAGGAGGATGTTGATGGATTTTTGACCTGTCAGAGAGTTAATGGGTGTGAGAAATTGGCATGAAAGAGGAGTTAAAGTCAACAGTAGATTAGCCATGATTGTATACAATGACTTGATCGTCCGAATTACCGACCCTGCTCCTTATGTCCTCATGTTCTGTAATTACAAAGTTCATGGTTGAAAATTTCCTGAACGTTCTGTTATTGAATTTTGCAATTAGAGAGAGTAAAGTGTTTTGTGAGTCATCTCTGGGTGAGGTATGGGTGCTGTATTCACAGGAAATCTGGGTCTATAATATGACCAACAAATAAAGCACTAGTTGCAGAGAGGAGACACTCTGTAAAGAGACCAGAAGCGCCTTTCGAACCCAGCCTCTATTTCCCAATAATATTTTCCAACCCACACTAAACCGTGTGTGATAGTCTGGAGGGAATGAATGATATCCTGTGTTACTGTGGACAAGGTATTTGGAGGAAGTGGCCTCGATCTGCTCCTTGCAGGAATGGTGAGGGGTCGAATGGAACATAGGAGCATAGGGTTGAGCAGCAGGAGTGGGCCATTAGACACTTTGTTACTGTTCTAAAACACTCCAAGAAAATGGGTGATGTGATTGCTGTCTCAGCAACACTTTTCCGTCTGTATACCATTTTCCTAAATTCACTTGCCTATCAAATGTCACCAAATACAACTTTCATTAAATGAAAACATCCAGGCACCACAAACGTCTGGGGAAGGGAATTACACTTGAACAGCCCTTTGAGAATTTCTCATTTGTGTTCCAGCCAAAGTTGGAGGGTCACTGTTTCCTTTTCCAGTCCCACTCCTCCACTGGTTACACCAACCTTAAATATAACCAGTTTAGTGTAGTGGCCAATGATATAGGTCTCAGGGTAGGTCATTTTCGAGAGAAATGTGAGACACAGAAAGCTGAACTCATAACAAATGTTAAAATGATGGATTTCCCCAAATGTTATTCTGCCTTTGAGTTTATTCTGCCTTTGAGTTTATTCTGCTCACACAATGTTCTGGTCGTGGGATTTCTTCCTAGAACAGTTGGACTTAGCTGAATTCCCTTTGTTTCAAGCAGCGGAGAGATTCCAATGAATCCTCAACATGAATCCTTCACAAGTGGTAAAGATAACTCAGGGATTTTCTGGTTACCTTACTTTGCTATCGGGCGGAACAAAGTTAGACAGAGATCAATTGGCTGCTGAATCTCAGCCAGGGAACATTTTTCTCCCTCTTTGTGTTGGAATATACAATAATGTCAACTAAATAATGTGTGCTCTCCTAGAACATTCACAGGAAAATTTGATTATAGATTATATTCAAATGCGTCATTACTTTCAATCGCAAAAAAAGTTCGCGTTTTTTAATTTAAAGTCATGTGTCTGTGGACGTTGTAAATATCGGTAGGTGTCATCATAGTATTTGTGTTAATATCAATACATCATTTTCTTAAAATTTTTTCAAGAGAGAATGCACATCCAGTTGATACCCTTTTCAGAAAGTCATGGATGGTTCAATACTATTTCTCAGCTAAGATCGAAACTGATAATCCCCGGTAACAAAAGGACCGCATTCCAGGGATGGGTAAAGGGAACATTTTTGAAAATCTTCGAAAATAATTATATCCTTTTATTTTAGATTAGGGAATCAAAATTTCAAACAGTGCATCAGGTGTGGTCTCAGCAATGTCCTGTACAGATGCAGTTAAACATTCCTGCGATTGAACCTGATACCTTTTGCCAAAAACAGCATCATTCCATTTATCTCCCAAATCACTTGCTGCATCTGCAGACTGACTTCATATGATTCATGTACCAAGAACATGGAAACCGCCTGTATCACAGAATTCTGCAATTTCTCTCCGTTTAAACTGATTACTATTGTTTCATCCTTCATGCCAAAATAGTCAACTTACTTTATGTTATTTCTGCTGAAGGTTTGCTCACTCACTATATTTGTTTACTCAAAGTGCTGTGAGTGTTTGGAATACTCTTCCCCACATACTATTGGAGGCAGAGATATTGAGTATTTTTGAGGCATGGGCAGCAATTTGCAGCGTAGGGGAACATGTCGATAATGGTATCAAATTACGCGGGTCCAGTACATCCAGGAATATAATGCAAATTGAAACGAGAATATCGATGCAACATTAAGGGGGAATCCAACATGCCGGCGATCTGGAAGGTCCACTTTGCTGGGCTCTGCATCACAGCACGGGAAAAGTGGTTCTCTAACCCATCCCATCCCAGCCATTCCCGTAAAAGTCAACACTAAAAGAGCGATAGAATCTTTACTAATCCCGTTTTGTCAAAGGGAGATGACAAATCATGGGAAAGGATCAAATAAGTCCCAACACACGGTGCACCCGTCAGAAGCATCGAACATGCCTGACGCCGTAGCTGCAACCCACTCTGCTCGTTCCATATACCCAGTTACTCAGCAGGCCTTGGTCACTGAGTTCACCAAGTTATGTGAAATGATTGAAGCCATGATTGAAGAACACTTCAGCACTGGCTAGAGCCGCTCTCAGCCGTGCTCCAAAAACATGAGCAGCAACTTGACAGCCTTGGAAACAGAACAGATGATGTCAGGCGCTGAACTGCAGTGGCAGAGACCGCGATCAATTCCTCTCATTTGATTCCTTTCAAAAACAGGTCCATTCCTGAACTGACTATGACGACGATCTCGAGAACAGGGGTAGGATGAAGAATGTTCACATCGTCGGTTTGCTGGACCAGACGGAAGGTGGTTAGCCAGTGAGTTTATTGAGAACTGGCTGCCGCGATTCCTTCACTTCAAAACTGAAAACGGAGAGGTGAAGACTGAGATAGTTCATAGGGTTATGGTGCGCAGGTCAGACTCAGACTAACGCCTTCGCCGTATCCTTGTGTGGTTACATAGTTATGGGGATAAACAAAGACTGATGGAATCTTCCCGAACACAGGGGACAGATCCGATGGCTTTAATTCACGATAGCTCCAGTATTATGTTAATTCAGGACAATTCAACGGTAGTGACTCAGGAAAGAAAATCTTTTGATGACATCAAGAGAAGAGTCAGGGAACTCTGCATTCAATATTCATTACGGTACCCAGCAGTGCTCCGTATTGGTTGCAATGGATCCATAAACTCGTCTGACACTCCAGAGAAAGTGAAAACTTTGTGACATTTTAAAGTAAGATGGATGTTTAGATAATCATGTTTCTCTCTTAAAGAAATTTACTTGGAATTTTCTGGTATTAACCAATGTTAAATTATAGTCGGGGATGGGTAGAGTATTCACTTTTAACTTCTTCATTAGTATTACAAATCTTTTTCTCTTTCCTTGCTTGTGCCCGTGTACGACTCAAGCTGGAGCAGGTTGCAAAGGTAGTTGTGATGATTAAATACCGACCAAAGGGCAGTTGAAACCCGATTTTTGTCGTTAATTGCCCTGGATGTCATATTGGTAGCGGGCAGAAGATAAAGTTTTGTGATGTGGAACCGTCCCCACTGGGCAGGCCTGGGCTAAATTCCCTATCGAATGGCATTGGCTCTTTGGAGTTTTTTCGTTTTTTTGTTTTTTTATGAGTATAGTTTTGGAAAGTTTTGAGAGCTTGTTAGATGTAGTAGTCTTCGTTCGTGTTGTTTTTAAGCTCTATGAGTCTTTTTCATTCAAGATCAGTGATGTGTAATTCGAGTTCTTTCTCTCTAGAGCTCAAATGTTGCTACAGTATGTGATGGATAATGATGTTCTTAAATGGTGTACCTGGAACAATAAGCGGAGCCATCGTCCAGTCAAGAGGAAAAATATACTTTCTCGTCTTAGACAGGAGAGGGTGAATGCTGTCCTATTGCAGGAGATGCACCTTGGTGACAAGGAACATTTGACATTACAGCAGGGCTGGTTTGGTCGGGTTTATTTCTCGTATTTTAATAGTAGGAGTAGGGGAGAGCCATACTGGATAGGAAGAATCTTCCAGTTAAATTACTAGATTATATTTGACACTCACGGGAGGATCATAATCCCAAAATCCTTAATATATGGGAAAGAATACAGTATTTCGAATGTTTATTGCCTCCCGGCGGACCCTCTTAAAAACGTGGTAGATGCATTTTCCAAATTAAGTTATCTTGCCTCGTGCCACATTATTATAGACGATTTCAACTGCCTTACATACCCCACAGTGAACAGAATGTCCAAAGGTCCCCCAATACCCTCGTTATAATGTAAGCAATTAGTCGATTTGTGTGCAGAACTAGAGCTGGTGGATGTCTGGAGGCAAATCTATCTCACAAGTAGGGATTTTATTTTCTCTTTTAACCAGCAGAAATGCCGCACGAGGGTTGACATCTTCCCCATTCCTGCACCAATCTTAGATTCGGTGGCATCCTGCACAATTGGGAATATTATCATTTCTGACTATGAAGCAGTATACTTATTGTTAAGATTAAGGGCAATATAACAGATTCGAGACACAGGCGAATGTATCCCTTTATTCTTAAGGCGAGTTAGTTCATTGAGTATTTCTGCAATGTATTCAGATCATTCTTAGCCATTAATTCAGATTCAACCAGTAAGCCATCCGTTCTATGGAAATTGCTAAGGCTTATGCCAAAGGAATTATTCCTTAGGATGCAGCAGAAGGGAAGCAGGAACGCTGGCTTGAGGCACAGCTGAGGGCAGGCGAGAGGGCATACTGTGATAGACACTCAGTGGCTTAGCTGCAGAATATTACAACGCTTCGGTCTACAGTGAATTCCACGCTCACACAGACAGCCAAGAAGGAACTTACTTTTGCAAAACAAAGGCTGTTTGAACATGGTGATAAGCCAGGCAAGTATTTAGCCTATCTTGCCAGGAAAACAACCTACCCTCTTAAGCCATTACCTAAATTAAGGAAGGTCCTGTGATCCTTACCTTTGATTCCAAAATGATTAATGCCCCCTGTCCGAGATTTTTCTCCGAATTATTTCAGACTGAACGTTTTGAGGATATATGGATTACGATGGAGTCATTTTTCAAGGACCTGGGTCTTCCAGGAGTAACCCCTGAATGTGTTGTGCCTTAATGCACCATTCTCAGCACAGGAGGGTGTGAAGCAGCTTTAGAAGGTAAAGGTGCACGTTGCTGACGGATTTCCGAGTGAGTTTTATAAATAATTTATAAACCTATTGTCAGGGCTGATGTTAAACATGTTCTGTCACTCATACAGGCACGAATCCCTCCCTCCATCCTTAAGAGAGGCTCATATCTCTCTGATGATGAAGAAAGGAAGACTCTGAAGGATTGTGGTTCTTACACGCCAATCTCACTTTTAAATGTTGGTTTCAAAATCCTGTCTGGGACCCGTCCGTTCAGGCTGGAAACCTTGCTGCCTTCAGTTACCAAAGAGGACCAAACAGACTTCATAAAGAGCCGCAGATCTTCCTACAATGTGAAGAGTTTACTCAATATGATCCAAGAGTGCCAACAACAATCTGTCCAGTGATTATTGATCTCTTTAGATGAGCGAAGGCATTTGATTGGGATGAGTGGCCGGATCTCTTCTGTACGTTAGAACGGTTTGGTCTACGCAAAGTTTTTATCAAGTTGGTGAGGGAACTTAACCGTGATCCTCTGGCTGTGGTTCTCACTAATGGTGTGGCCAACCAGTAATATTAATATTTCTCCAGGCAGCCGACAAGGCTGACACCTTTCACCATTGTTGTTTACATTGGTGAATGAGGCACTGGCGGAGGCCATCCATAAGGATGTCAACATATCTGCCCCAGAAGTATGAGAGAAATCATGTAAGATTACTGCGGGTATTTAGGTAAAGTAGTATTATTTCTGCAATTATAATTAATTATGCAAGGTAGATGAACTCACACCAGTGTGTAATTGTTTCAACTAAGAGCTGAGGCAACTAGAATGCAATCTATGTGGAGGAAATACATAATTGTTTTTGTATTAGCTAACATTGTATGCAAGAATGAAACGTGAGTGCAAAACAATGGTAGATGTTACAGACAAATACAGAAGGTTCTGTGAGGATGTAGGTTAAGCCAGTTTTGCATGTACAAGCAGTAGTTATAAGCATCTGTTTTCCACTTTTACAGAAACACAGGAACAAACCGCAATTAAAAGGTCATAAGGATCAGTATGGTTGGGGAAGGCCAGATGGAGGGAGTAGATAATGGTGAAGAAAGGATATACCTAACAATGGGCCACAGCGGGATGAGGTCAAACGGCCTTGTGAGGCCAGGAATAAGCATTTTGTTACAGACAAGGCCGGATAAGGCAAGAGATAAACAGGAGTAATGGGTGGCGGTCTTAGAGAGGTAGAAGATGTAAACAGGGAGGAGCAATGGGATATAAAAAAGGAACCAAATTACATAAATATCGTGTATTCTTTGAATTCAGTGTGTGTGTCCCTGCCTTGTAGACAGTGGAAATCACAACCTCTTGCAAGGGTAAAATAAATGACAGGAGAAAGTGAGGACTGCAAATGCTGGAGATCAGAGCTGAAAAGGTGCTGCTGAAAAAGCGCAGTAGGTCAGGCAGCATCCAAGGAACAGGAGAATCGACGTTTCGGGCATAAGCCCTTCTTCAGGAAAAAAGGTCTTATGCCCGAAACGTCGATTCTTCTGTTCCTTGGATGCTGCCTGACCAGCTGCACTTTTCCAGGCAACTCTGTGCACAGACCAAGGTAAGTAAATTGACTTTTAAGTACTGCCTTGATGGCCAGGATTGAGTTTTAGTCGTTAATAAGGGACTAACGAAGGAACTCAATATGGGTTGTGATGTGGGTGAGGAGAAAAGCCTCCGGGAGAACAAAAGAAGAAAAAGGCAATGGAAATGGAGACGGGGTCCTTTACAACATACCTCCAGTAAGTCGGTTGGTTTGGATGTTGTGGAATTGGAAAAATAATACTTGTACAAGGGAAAAAGATTATTAAATAGTGTTGCTTTTTATGGACTAAGGAATCCATTCTTCATCCCGCCGTCTTTTGGCCAAGTACTGGTCAGACAAAGACTGGGTTTGTAAATATTTGAATTTATATGTCAATGAATAACAGTCTTACAGTGAGGAGGGATCTGATTATGCTTGAAGTCATAAGGGCTAGTGGCTGAAAGGCTACTGAGGGTACGCTTTGTAACTAAATCATGGCCAGACATCCAGAAAAATATTCAAAAGATAGAGGGCTGAAGCGAGGAGCACCCCGAGGTGTTGTTGTGGGAAGCTCAGAAAGTGCCTGTGAGATATGGTGTGAGAGAGAGAGCGAATGAAAAGAGCTGTACAGCTGGTAGAAAGTTTAACCCTTTGTGATTTGATTTGAATGAACATTTGTTTGTTGGTGATTGAATGTTTGCGCTTTATTCCCTGGAGCTTGAGTTCCAGGACTGTTTTGACTCTGATTTTTATTATGGAATCTTAACATGATTTCTTTTAAGGTTAAGGATTCTATAGTGATTATGAAAAAAGATAACTCCTGTTCTTTTTAGAGGTCATGACTGCCTTACTATCAGTTTCTAACGAATCTCTTTTATCCTTACATAAAAGCGATTTATGGAGGACAGTTGAAGTTTCAGTTCAACATTAGATTGTAGTAAAAAACAAGATCCTATGGTTAATATCTGTGACCTTGGATTCGGCCATTGTTCATGCATTAGAAGTTTTTTTTAACTTGAATAGACAAATTCTTTTAAGGCAGCTCTGATTATTTCACGACCTATAGCATTGTAATTGAGCAATGATTGGTCAGGACTACTTAAGTAAACTAATTTTGGATTTTAATTAAGGGACTAAAACTGGATAATTATAGTCGATTTCAAAGTTGGGAAATGTATGCATTTTACATTTTAAATATTAAATACTGAATAAATGAATGTAAATATAAATGAATGTATATATAAATATATTTACAAGTTAGGAACAGGCTTTAAAGTTAGTCAAGCATGAATTGATTAATTGGTGTTTGAAGTTATGGGGAGTAAGAAATATTGCAATACTTGTTAAAAAAAATTCTCAAGGTCCAAATAAAACATTGGGTGATGAAAAACGGCCATTGGGTGTCTCTAATTCTGGTTAAATCGGGTCAGCAATTGATCTGGCAACGTAACATGAGAAGTGGAAACAAAAGGCAAGAATAATGATAAACCACGGTTGATGAGATAATAAAGAAAAGGACGAAGCTAAAAGAAGAAAGAAACCGGAATGGTCAGGGAGGAGATATTAAGGGGTCTGGTGGACAGGAACAAGGATCGAAGTGGAAATCCCCACAGGCAGGATGTTATTACTGTGAAAGGGCGGGTCACTTTAAGAGAGAGTGTCCAGATTTGAAAAAGGAAGTAAAGACAGTACCATTTATGAACCTTGATGAAAAATACTGCCACCAAATTGGGACTGAAGTAACTGCAAAGGGTGCTATGAAATCTGTTGAGTTTCTTAAAAATGAATGTGTTCAAGCAAAACAATTACAGAAACAGAATGAGAAGTCACAAGTGACTGGGAAACAAACAGAACTGCGCAATTACAGTTTTTAAAATGTTTTGGTCATTTGTTGCGTTTCCACACTGAATTACAGATAATGATGTTTATATTTATATAATATATAATGAATAATTAATATTTACAATAAATCGATTGTGCTAGCCTGAATCAATATTAATTGGCAGGATCCCTTCACACAGTCTCAGTGACCTGTCAAATTGATTCCTGGTTAATTTATCACATGACTGCATTAATCATTGTTAATTAAAGAATCGAAAGCTGCATTACTGGCTGATGAGGTAACGAAAGAAGCAGCCCTGAATCCACAGGAAGCGTTGGTTTATTCCCTAATACCTACTGTCCCAGGTTCTTGGGAAGTTCCTATGGCTGGCCACTGCTAATCCCAGAAACTAAAGACTTGTTCTTAAAGAGGTATATACTGGGCTTGTCCTCCTCTTTGTCTTTCCTCAGGAAACAGGCTTTATTGGCACAGACTCCAACCCTTCAATTTGCTGTTCATCCGATTCGACCGGGAGATTGGGTCTTCGTCAAATCATGGACAGGGACTAAATTGCAGCCAGACTGGGAAGGGTCGTACCAGGCTCTTTTGACAACCGAAACAGCAATAAGGACGGGGGAGAAAGGCTGGACTCACTACACTCGGATCAAAGGCCAGTGGACCCTCCCGTGGAGGAAGAAGTCTGGATAGCCGAATCAACGCAAGAACCACTGAAACTCAGACTAAAGAGACTTTGAGTAACTGATTATACAGTGGCGACGCAAGCGCGGGATTATTTCTGTAGGATTGCATATTAAGTCTTTTTGTGCTTCAGCACGAGTTTTAGAATACTGGGAATGCTCAGAGCTATGATGCTAGCCCTCTTAGTATTGCAATTTTGTCAAATATTATTTTCATATGTATTATTAACGGTGCCTGAGTCAGATAATCTACAAGTAATAGACGCTGATGCATGCAGCTCAGTAAATTATGGGGATCTAGATAATCACAGTCAGTAATGCAGCTCAGAGATACATCTTAAGTCCTATGGGGATGGCCTTGGGGATGGTACTTGGTATAATGGTCTCTTCACAGTACACCCGGCGCCCTTCCAACCAGCTTGCGATTGTCCCCACAAAAAGTGTAACCCAATATACATAACGATAAAGAAAACCATATGACACGAAGCAATTCTGGGGGGTGGGGGGGGGGCACCTATGTGATACAATTCAATGAAACATTTGGGATAGAAATGAAAGCAATGGGAAGGATTTCTCAAGCTGTTGTTTTCGAATTAGCACAGGACGGGGAAAACGGGTAGAACTAATGGGTAATAAGGTACAACTTTTCACCCCTCCCGATGATCTTAACGTAGTAAACGTTATCGACTTAAAGGACTTAAAACAGACCATCAAAATAGAAACTGGTTACGGGGATGCAAATGTCTGGGTTGAATGCGTAAAGTATGCTGTATGAAGTCTGAACAAGAGCAATTACTATGCATGGGCCTCCGGAAGGCCAGTCGCCCAGGTGGTTCCCTTTCCACTCGGGTGGAAGCGAGACAGGAAGGGCATGAAATGTATGATAGCCCTGTATCAGGATAGAGACTGCATGGAATGATAGGAACTGTACCTCCCTATCTCTGATGTTCCCTCCCTTAGAGAAGAAAGATTCAAAAGTCCCCCACCATCCCCCCCCCCCCAACGTTTTCAGCCGCAGTTGGAAATCATACATCGTGTGTGCGTAGACGAGGGACAAATCGGTGGAGAGATTTGGGGGGAGCTGAAATTATGTACAGAGATTAAGAATATCACCAAAAGGGAGAAGGCAGGGAACTACTCAGCACTAAAGGTTCCCCGAGCGAATCTGTGGTGGGACTGTGGAGGTAAAATATTGAGACCCACCCTACCTCTGGATTGGAGAGGGATATGTGCAATTGTACAATTGGCAATTCCATTTTCCCTGGCATTTGAGAAGGAAAAGATAGTAGAGAAAAAGGGAAGGAGTAAGAGATCACTGTTAGGCACTTCGTTCGATGACAGGATTTATCTCGATTCTGTAGGAATCCCTCAGGGAGTACCTGATGAGTTCAAGGCTCGTAACCAGATTGCAGCAGGCTTGAGTCAGCTCTCTTCTTGTGGGTAACAATTAATCAAAATGTTGATTGGATAAATTACATTTTCTGTAATCAACAGTGATTTATAAATGATACAAGAGATGCGGTTAAAGGAATATCAGAACAGCTTGATGCGAAAAGTGGGATGGCATGGGAAAGCAGAATGGCCCTTGATATAATTTTAGCAGAAAAAGGGTGTGTGTGTGTGATGTTAGGAAGAAGTTGTTGTACCTTGCCTCCTAATAACATTGCGCCTGATGGTTCAATTACTCGGGCCTTAAGGGGATTGACTACCTTAGCAGAGGAACTGGCTGAGAATTCAGGAGGAGACACATCTCTCGCGGAAAGGCTTGAATCATGGTTTGGAAAATTAAAGGGGGTGTTGGTTTCCCTCCTTACTTCCCTCATAGTAGTAGCCGGGTATTGGTGGCCATTGGCTGTTGTATCATACACTGTATACAAGGGTTCACACAAAGACTGATTGAGACAGCCTTAATGAAACAGATGCCCCTACAAGGGAATCAGGCAGAGGAACGTTATTGACTAAATAATGAGGGGATGAGTGAGACCAAGATGGATGAAATCTCCGGAATGATGCTTGCGAATTTTGGTAGCGATGCTTAAAAGAAAAATGTAGAAGGTAACAAATGGTAATTAAAGAAAAAGGGGAAATTGTGGGGGTATAGCTAAAGTAGTGTTACTTCTGCAATTATAATTATTTTTGCAAGGTAGATGAACTCACACCAGTGTGTAATTGTTTCAACTAAGAGCTGAGTCAACTAGAATGCAATCTATGTGGAGGAAATACATAATTGTTTTTGTATTAGCTAACATTGTATGCAAGAATGAAACGTGACTGCAAAACAATGGTAGATGTTACAGACAAATACAGAAGGTTCTGTGAGGATGTAGGTTAAGCCAGTTTTGCATGTACAAGCAGTAGTTATAAGCATCTGTTTCCCACTTTTACAGAAACACAGGAACAAACCCCAATTAAAAGGTCATAAGGATCAGTATGGTTGGGGAAAGCACAGATGGAGGGAGTAGATAATGGTGAAGAAAGGATATACCTAACAATGGGCCACAGCGGGATGTGGTCAAATGGCCTTGTGAGGCCAGGAATAAGCATTTTGTTACAGACAAGGCCGGATAAGACAAGAGATAAACAGGAGTAATGTGTGGCGGGCTTAGAGAAGTGGAAGATGTTAACGGGGAGGAGCAATGGGATAACGAAAAGGAACCACATTACATAAATATCGTGTATTCGTTGAATTCAGTGTGTGTGTCCCTGCCTTGTAGACAGTGGACATCGCACCCTCTTGCAAGGGTAAAATAAATGACACTCCTGATTCAGATCTTGTCTCCGACTGAAATTATTGAAGTGAGTGAGCTTTGTTTCTCACAATTACATTGTAGGCAGATGATTGTCTTATTTTTTTTGTCAAATCCCGAAATTTTGGTAGTTCATGTGATGCAATGCATTAATTCGCTTGTTGCCTTTCTGGGCGATAAGATTAATTTTACAAAGTTGGTGGCCATGCCTATGGGAGATCTCAAGGAAATACCTGATACTGAGGTCAAATCTTGATTTCCTTTTAAATGGTCATTGGGGTGGTTTCCCTATTTCAGTATATTCATTACATCTATCTTTGATCATTTTTTAAACTTGAACTGTGCCCATTTGTTTGACAAAATTAAACAAGACCTTCAAAGATGGGAGGCATTTCCAGTGTCCTGGCTAGTTCGGATAGCTGTTATTAAAATGAATGTCCTTCCTCATTTCCTACCTCCCCTGTGAATGCTTTCTTTGATGTTTCCCAGACAGATATTTTGGAAACATAATGGCTCTTTCAGCTTTTTTATTTGGCACCATATACGATTCTTTATCAAGTTAACAAAATTGCAACTGCTCCACAGATTGTGGGGAGTTGATCGCCCCGATTAAAAGCAATCAATTCAGCTCTTTTATCATCCTATGTTAGTGCCTGGGCCGCTGAGGACTCGGCGTCAATACGGCTAGACATTGAGCCCTCTCAGACAAAGTGAACCCTTGTTAGTCTGTTGTTCTTAGATAAAATGACAACATTTATGGAGTATTGTTAAAAAGTATTGATTATCAATACTGTTAAAACTTTAAGGACAATGCGTCAAATCAAGGGCAATACAGCCAAAACCACGTTTCTTACCCCTATAATTGCTTTACCGGGTTGTCGACCGGGAATAATGGATTCCAGGTTTAAACTGTGGGCAGCGAGGGGGTACCTGGCTTGGGTGATTTAGAATTGGTAGAATCCCTACAGTGTGGATACCAGCCCTTGGGACCAGCAAGATCAATTCGATACTCAGAAGAGTAACCCACCCAGATCCATTCCCCTACCATCCTATATTTATCCTGACTGATGTCTGAACTTACAGATCCTGGAACACTATGAGTGATTTAGCAATTGCTGATTCATCTAAACTGCACATCTTTGTGAATGTGTAAGGAAACCTACGCAGACACAGTTGAGAACATACTAACTCCACACAGCCAGTCACCCAAGACTGGATCCAAACCCGTGACCCTGGTGCGGTGAGTCAGCAGTGCAAACCACTGAGCCACCACGTGGTACTTGAGGGAGAAACAATGATACCATTTGATATTCGTCAGTATGGGCTACCTGGTAGGGACTTCTTTTGTTTTTTTTTCCAGATTAGAGATTTGATTTTAAAAACACACACTTTTAACAGACTCTTCCAGATCCAATACAGAGAAGTGGGTGCATATTGCTAAGGATACATTCTTTGTTAGTACCCTTTATCATTTGTTGAAATGTGTTCCCTCAGACAAGACTGTGCAGCTTCGTGACGTCTGTGCGAGAGAGTTGGGGGTATAGATCTCTTTGGAGACATGGGAGAACGTTTGTGAAAATGCTCGAAGGATTTTGATCTGAGATAGGACCCATTCCATGCAGTTGAAAATTCTTCTGACACCAGATTTTCTCACATAATTCAATGTGGGATTATCTTCAGCATGTCCTAAATACAGAATGACTACAGGCACTCTTACTCATTGCATGTGGTCATGCTGCAGGCTTTGTATATGTTGGATCACTGTGTTAGGTGTGGTTGAGTGGGTCTTGGGGACTGATATGGAGATGGACACGGTTTCTCTTTTCCAGGGCCTGCCCAGAGTATCTTACGCAGGTGCAAATGGGAAAAAAATGTATCCTTACTTTCTGTGCTAGGAAATAATATTCTGTTGTGTTGGATGTGTGAAACTCCGAGGGCCTGTTGGGTCTTTGTAAGCCCATCATGGAGAAAATCCCTTTGGACCTTCTCACCAGTATGGTGCACCAAAAAACAGAGATTAATACAGGTAATAGAGTCATAGAGATGTACAGCATGGAAACATACCCTTCGATCCAACCCATCTATGCTGACCACATATCCCACAGCAATCTAGTCCCACCTTCCAGCACCTGTCCCATAATACTCCAAACCCTTCCTATTCATATACTCATCCAAATGCCTCTTAAGTGTTGTACCAGCCTCCACCACTTCACCTGGCAGCTCATTCCTTACACGTACCACCCTCTGTGTGAAATAGTTTCCCCGTAGGTATCTTTTGTATCTTTCCCCTCTCACCCTAAAACTATGCCCTCCACTTCTGGACTCCCTGACGCCAGGGAAATGACTTTACCTATTTACCCTATCCATGGCCCTTATAATTTTGAAAACCTCTATAATGTCACCCCTCAGCATCAGATGCTCCAGCGAAAACAGCCCCAGCCTAATCAACCTCTCCCTGTAGGTCAAATCCTCCAACTCTGGCAACATCCTTGTAAATCTTTTCTGAACCCTTTCAAGTTTCACAACATCTTTCCGATAGGAAGGAGAGCAGAATTCCACGCAATATGCCAACAGTGGCCTAACCAATGTCCTGTACAGCTGCAACATGATCTTTCAACTCCTGGACTCAATACTCTGACCAATAAAGGAAAGCATACCAAACGCCTTCTTCACTATCCTATCTGCGACTCCAATTTCAAGGAGCTATGAACCTGCACTCCAAGGTCTGTTTGTTCAGCAACACTCCCTGGGACCTTACCATTAAGTGTATAAGTCCTGCTAAGATTTGCTTTCCCAAAATGCAGCATATCGCATTTATCTGAATTAAACTCCATCTGCCACTTCTCGGCCCATTGGCCCATCCAGTCAAGATCCTGTTGCAATCTGAGGTGACCCGCTTCGCTGTCCACTGTACCTCCAATTTTGGTGTCATCTGCAAACTTACTAACTGTACCTCTTATGGTCGCATCCAAATCATTCATGTCAATGACAAGAAGTAATGAATCCAGCACAGATCCTTGTGGCATTCCACTGGTCACAGGCCTCCAGTCTGAAAAACAACCCTCCACGACCACCCTCTGTCTTCTACCTTTGAGCCAGTTCTGCATCCAAATGGCTAGTTCTCCCTGTCTTACATGAGATCTAACCTTGCTAATCAGTCTCCCATGGGGAATCTTCTCCAAACCTTTACTGAAGTCCATATAGATCACATCTACCCCTCTGCCCTCATCAATCCTCTTTGTTACTTGCACAAAAAACTCAATCAAGTTTGTGAGACATGATTTTCCACGCACAAAGCCATGTTGACTATCCCTAATCAGTCCTTGCCTTTCCAAATGCATGCACATCCTATCCCTCAGGATTCCTTCCAACAACTTGCCCACCACCAACGTCAGTCTCACTGGTCTATAGTTCCCTGACTTGTCCTTACCACCCTTCTTAAACAGTGGCACCACGTTAGCCAACCTCCAGTCTTCCAGCACCTCACCTGTGACTATCGATGATACAAATATCTCAGCAAGAGGCCCAGCAATCACTTCTCTAGCTTCCCACAAAGTTCTAGGATACACCTGATCAGGTCCTGGGGATTTATCCACCTTTACCCGTTTTAAGACATCCGGCACTTCCTCCTCTGTGATATGGACATTTTGCAAGGTGTCACCATCTGTTTCCCTACATGTTATATCTCCCATATCCTTTTCCCCAGTAAATACTGATGCAAAATACTCGTTTAGTATCTCCTCTATACTTCCTATGCCAGGAAAAATGTTCTGTTGTGTTGGATTTCTGAAATCCCCCGGGTTTGTTGGGTCATCGTAAGCTCGTCATGGTGAATATCCCTTTGGACTTTCTCACCAGTATGGTGTACCAAAAAGCAGAGATTTATATAAGATATGGCAGCCCTTTTTGGATTGCCGCGATGCAGGCTTACCTGCCACTCTAAAAAGGGCTTTTATATAGCCATGACGATATTGTCTAATGAATCTAATATGAAGAATTTTGAACATATGAAACTGTATCAGTTAATGCTCTCAATGAACAAGAGCTATCGTTTTGTTATTCTGAGCCGCATTATTTATTTATTGTTTATTGTTTGTTTTTGTTTTTCTTCTGTCCGTTAAGAGACTTTAACTTAAGTCGCAAAGAGCTCTCATTAGATAGACCACTCATGGTGGTTTACGCTGAATGTCACCACACTGCGGGTGATGGAGTGAGGTTGAGAGAGCATCCCCTTCATGGTAACCTCAGTCAGTGTGGGGAATTGAACCTCCGCTGGTGGCCTCCCTCTGCATCACAAACCAACCATCCAGAAACTGAGTGGGAGACTGTGTAACTGTTACACACAGAATCAGTCGCAGAAAAAGGGCAAGAGATACATTCATAACAAGGAAAAAGATATATTTGAGATAATCGTCGTGATAACGGCTGAGGATAAAAGCGTTCTCTGCTTTAAATTGTATTTTACATTGAGACAAATGTTTGGAAGCTTTCTTTGGCTGAATACAATAAGGTGAGACGAGTGAAATTACCAGAATGACTAATTCCGATTGGATATCAATAACCATAAAATAAGTGCATGTTTTTCATTGGTCTGTGGAAAGCATGCTGACTGTTGTATGAATTTATAAATCAGATGAAATATATTGTTAGGAGAGTCCGTTCCCATGGGAAATGCCTTCGGAACACATGCCAGAAGAAACCCGGGGTAAAATGTGTCTGAGAATCGTATGCTCGGTAACAGGAAGCTGGGGGGTGAATGACTGAAAGTTGCTGTAACATGGAACTGAGAAAACCATCACATCACCCCAAAACGTATTGACAGTTGGAGCATATTTAAAGTACCAAATGGCCTCATGATGGATTTTAATTGAGTGTGATTTGAAAAACTTACATCTCTACTCCATCCTCTTACGTGTTACACACTGGGGCACAGCCGTTTTCCTGAAACTGGGAATAAGTTGGAACAATACCTGGAACAATCCATAATTCACATTCTCCAGAATATTCTATAACTGTGTGGGGGTCATTAGAAATGCAAGAAAGAAACAGAGGGAAGGTGCTGCATGCAGTCGTGAGATTGGTGGGACATGAACCTTGTTCGGGGGTCGCTGCTATAATAGATATACAGTGAGTGTGAGGGAGCAGAGATAATACAGTGACCCTTATCCTGACAGAGTGGGGAAGGTTATTGATGCTTGTCCTGTTTTGCTGGACATTTCTTCAGACTGCAGATACTGCACTGAAGTGGGCGGTGAGGTCACACCAGGCTCGGTGGGTCTGGTGGTGTGAACCCTCTGGGACGAGATTAGTACCCCCCTGTACTAGCCCATCCACCAGGACCTTCGTGCCTCTGTAAAAAAACCGTGATGTAATTACCCCTTACCTGGCATGCTCATGGCAAACTATGCATGGCAGCTCCAAACTGAGAAACTGTCCAGGGCAGCTCCAAACTGAGAAAGCACAACCATGTGCCCAGTGGCCTTTTAAAGATGACCCCAGTGTCAGGGATCAAGGAGTATCCAGGGGCATACAGGCGATGGTGAGTACCTCCAGTCGTGATGGGTGGGAGAATCGGGTGTGGCATTGTATGAGAGGGACACTATGGAGTGGGATGTGTAGTTAATGAGATCAGTTTGGTCAGATAGCACCATGAAACTTGCTTGGCCTCGTGCATACAACCCCTCTGTCATACTCAATGAAAATGTCACTGAGACAGTGTTTGTTTAGATTCAGCCCAGTGAGGCGAAGACTCTGCTGTCCTCACTCCCAGTTACAAAGCTGCAGAACAAATGCTTATCCAAAACTCTCCATCGCCTGAACTCTCAGCAATATCCCTTTAACTCATAATTCTTCATAATACTGACCCGTGTTGCATGATACTATCGAAAAGTCTTCATTTCAGCATTCTGAAACCTGTGAACATATCCTTCCATGACATTTTTTCTCAGTCTCCCCCACTCTGCCTCTACTCCAAAACACACTCACTTAAAGTCATACTGCACGAGACTGCCAGTATGACTGACTATTTGGCCCAGCTGATCCATGCCATCCAAAATGTCTATCCACACTCACCCCATTTCCCTGCCCTTGCTCTGTATCCCTCTAATCCTTTCCTATCTGTGTATTTGTCCAAATGCCTTTTCAATGTTGTTATTGTACCCACCTCAATCACTTCCACTGACAGCTCAGTCCATATGCGTATCACACTCTGTGTAAAGAAGTTGCCCCACAGGTTCCTTTTTTATATATATTTTTTCCTTTCCAAACATTAATGGATGTCCTCTAGTCCTCGATTCAACAACCTTGGGAAAAAATTTGAAGTATTCACCCTATGCACACCTCTCATGATTTTGTAAGAGTTACACTTCTATAAGAACCCTCTCAGTTCCTACGCTGTAAAGAAATAAGTTCTAACCTGTCCAACCTCTGCCTATAACTTAGAGCCTTTAGCCCAGGAAACATCTTTGGAAATTTGTTCTACGCTCTTTCTCGTTCAATAATATCATTTCCAGAGCAAGGTGAACAAAACTGAACACAATACTCCAACTGCAGCCATAACAATATCCTGTACAACTGCAACATAACGTCCCAACGTCTATACTCAACGTGCTGATGTAGGCCAGTGTGCCAAAAGACTTCTTCACTGTCCTGTGTATCTGTGACTCAAATTTCAGATAACCGTGCACCTGAATTCCAACGTCCTTTTGTTCCACTACACTCCTTAAGACCCTCTCATTCATCATTAAACTCCTATCTGGATTTGACTTCCCAAAATGCAAGACGTCACACTTACCAATATTAAACGCCAGTTGCTATTTCTCAGCCCACTTCCTCAGCTGATCAGGGTACTGCTGCAATTTCTGATAATGTTCCTCACTGTAAACGATGCCTCCTATTTTAGTGTCATCTGCAAACCTACTAACGTTGCGTTGTGCACTCTGGTCCAAATCATTGGTATCGATAACAAACAGCAATGGGCCCAGGACAGACCACTGAGGCACTCCACTACTCACAGGCCTCCAGTCCGAAAAGCATACGTCCACCATAGCCATTTGCTTCATAACGTCAAATCAATTGTGTCGCCAATTTGCCAGTTTACATTGGAGTCCATGTGATCTAACCTTCTAGAGCGGCCTACCATGTGGAACCTTATCAAAGGCCTTACTGAAATACATATAGACTATGTCCACCACCCTGCCCTTGTCAACCTTCCTGGTCACTTCCTCAAAACCTCTAACAAAATTTGTAAGGCATGATCTGCCACACACATTTGTAAGGCATGATCTGCTGACTGCTCCAAGTCAAACTCTGTCTTTCCAAATGTATGCTTATCTTTTACCTCAGAACCTTCTCAAGCGGTTTACCAAAAACAGATGTGAAGCTACTGGTCTATATTTCCCAGGCCTTTATTTGCAGCCCTCCTTAAATAAGGACACATTTGTTACCGCCCAGTCTTCCGGGTCCTTGACCCCTTAACTGTTTTATCTCGCCTCTTGCAGTGCTCTTGGATATATCTGGTCAGGACCAAGAGAGTTATCTGACTTTTTGCATTCTAATATGTCCAACAGCACCTCTCCTGTGATAGGGACTGTACCAGGATATGACAATTAACCTCCCAAAGGTCACAGGTCTTCATGTCTTTCTTCATGGCAAACACAGAAGGGGAATTGAGGAACTCAAGCATCTCTTGAGGTTTTACATATGCATACCCATTTTGGATTGTAAGACGTCCTATTCTCTCTCTGGTTGTTCTTTTTCTTGACTATACTGAATTTGGATTCATATTAATCTGCGCAGCCAAAGTTATCTCATACCCCCTTTTCACCTTGCTGATTTCCTTCTTCACTAAACTCCTGTATTCCCTGTGTAACTCCAGGGATTCCCTTGCTCCCAGCTGCCTGTACGTGAGCCATGCCTCCTTTATTTTGCTGGTCGCAGCCTCAATATCTCTTGTAATCCAGGGTTCTCTCTTCCAGCCTCACTTTCCTTTCACCCTCACAGGAATATATACACCTTGAACTCGAGCTATCTCACTTTTGAAGCCCTCCCACTTGCCCGGGATCATTGTACCTGGAAACAAACTACTCCAATCATCCCCTGCAATCCCCTGACTAATTCCAACAAAATATGCCTTGTCCCAATTTAGAACTTGAATCCGTGGACCACTTTTGCCCCTACCATAACTATTTTAAAATTAATAAAGCTCTAGTCACTTTTCCGAAAATGCTCCCCCACTTTACCTCCGTCACCTGTCCTGCGCTATTTCCCAAAAGTAGGTCGAGTTTGTCCCTTCCCCAGTAGGACACTTGATATATTGCTCGTGGAAGCTTTCCTGAACACACTTAATAAATTACGTTCCATCTAAGTTTTTAACCCTCTGGAAGTCCCAGTCTATGTTAGGATAATTAAAATCACCTATTATGACAACCCTATTGCTCCTGCAAGTCCAGCCAGTCGCCCTGAATATCTGTTCCTCTAATTCCCATTGATTATTTAGAGGCTTATAGTGCAACCACTACAACATCACCATCCCCTCTTACTTCTTTGCACCGTTCACAAAATCTCATTTGATATTATCTCAGTTATTCCATCTTTAAATACTAGAGTGATACGTACCTTAACTATTGGTATTTAACTTGGTTCCATTGACATCTCTTCTTTGCAGTGACTTTCAAATTCACAGCATCCCTTGTCAAGGCACAGTGGAGATATGGAGCTGTAAATGGATGGGAACTGTACATCCTGTCACTTTCCGTATTGGTTACATGTTTCCCCACACTGGGCAGTGATCTAATACAGTGTTTCTGAACAATGCAACATCCTGGGTTTTTTTTATGAACGAACCAGTGCGGTCTGTACAGCCCCCCATGCTGGACATCTAGTCCAGGATTATAGATCCAGCATTGGTGTGGGCTGCACAGAGTTTCACTCTGGACATTGCTGGGTTACATACAGCTGTACACTAGCCGGATCTACACAGTGCTCCATCCTGAATATGTAATGGATGGGCTGTTATGTGAGTTGGGTTGCGAATGTGAGAGTACTAAACATCTGACAATATCTTGATTTTGTGTTTTCAATCTTGTGATTGGACCTTCAAATATTATCCTGTTAGACCCATCCTTCTGGATGAGTCATGGTGAGTGTTGTTACAGCATCTGAGTCTGCAACATGACCAACAAATGGAGCAGAGGCTGCAGAGAGGGGAGTATCCATAAAATGGAATGAGGGAATCACAATCATGTCAGACGTGGTCTTTGTGAATGGTGGGGCAGGATTGAATGGACCACTAATGCAACTAATTCATATATTTCTGTCTGTTCCAAGCAAACTCCCCTTCTCTCCTAGTGTCCCATACTGGTCGGGAGTGAGTCACCTCCTGCTGTCCTTGCATAACAGGAAGCTGGGGCCTTACTAACCTCCAGACTTCCCTGTGCCCCAGTTTCGAGCTGGGAATGACTCCCTCCTGTTCCTGTGTCCCAGCTTCAAGCAGTTGAATGACTGCCTCCTGTTCCTATGTCACAGTCTCAAGCAATTGAGTAACTGCCTCTTGTTCCATTGTCCCAGTCTCGAGCTCTGAGTGACTGTCCTTTCCCTGTGCTCGAGTCTCAAGCAGTTGAATGACTGTGTCCTGTTCCTGTGTCCCAATCTTGGGCAGCTGAGTGACTGCCTCCTGATCCATGGTTTGCGATAGTAGACGTACTCCTCCTACTACTGACTGACAGGCTCAAATAGCTCTGTGCTCACGTACTGTTCCTGGGGAATGGAGTTGAGGGTCTGAATGGCTTCTCTTGACTAAAAGCCTTTCTCCTGTTTCTGTAAAACACCATCAAGATCTGAATGATGTATTTTTGTATTTTACTCTCAGCAATTGAGCAAACAAGTTGACTGACAGACTCAGAAGCTGAATAGCCGCCTCCTGTTCTTGTGTTATACACTCAAGAGGCAATAGAGTCTCGGACATGTACAGCACAGAAAAAGACCTTTCGATCTGATCGCCCAAATATCCTCAATAAATCTCGTCCTCCTTGACAGCACTTGTCCCATCTCCCTCTATACACTTCCCATGCATGTATCCGTGCAACTACATTTTAAATGGTGTACCTGCCTCCACCACGTATTATGACTGCTCAATCCATACACACAGCAGACTCTGTGTGAAAATGTTGTCCCTCATGTCCCTTTTTAAATCTTTCCCCTCTCACCTTAAACCTTTGTCTTCTAATTTTGGACTTGTCTATCCTGGGAAAAGACGTTGACCTTATCTATGCCCCTCATGATTTTATAAACCTCTTTAAGGTCACCACTCAGCATCAACACTTGAAAATAGTCCCAGCCTACTCAAACTCTCCCTGTAACACTCACCCTCCAACACCTGCAACATTATTTTAAGTCACTTCTGCATGTTTTCAAGTTTGACAACATCTTTGCGACAGCAGGGTGACCAGACCTAAAGGCATTTTTTTCAAAAGTGGCCAAACCAATGTCCAGGACAGGTGCAACATGTCGAGAAAATGTTTAGACACAAAGCACGAACCAATCAAGGGGAGATCACCGAGTGCCGTCTTCACGGCGCTGTCTACCTGTGACGGCACTTTCAAGGAACGGAGAACCTGAACCACAAGGTGACACAGTAGCTCAGTGACTGGCATTGCTGCTTCAGAGCGCAGCGATCTGGGTTTAACTCCTTCCTTGAATGACTGCCTGTGTGGAGTTTGCACATTTTCCCCGTGTCTGTATGAGTTTCCTCCGGATATGATGTTTTCCTCCGACAGTTTAAAGATATGCAGATAAGGGTAGATTGGCCATGCTAAATTGTAAATGGTGCCCAGGGATGTGTAGGCGATATGGATTAGCCATGGGAAATGCAGGCTTAGAGGGATAGGATAGGGGTTTGCCCAGTGGGATACTGTTTAGAGGGTCGGTGTGGCCTCGATGGACCGAATAGGCTGTTTCCTCACTAGGGATTCGATCATTTCTATGGAGTTCTCCTTGATTGGCAGCTTTCGACAGGAATCTACCTATATGTCTTGCCTTGATTTGTCTTGCCAAAATCCAACATCTTACATTTATCTAAAATAAACTCCATCTGCCACTCCTTGGCTCACCTAAGCAAAGTCCCATTGCAGTCTGAGAGATCATTCTTCACTGTTGACTACACCACCAAATTTGGTATTATCTACAAACTTACTGAGCATAATTCATATACTCAAATGTAAATGATTTGTATCAGTGACAGAAGGCAGTGGACTCACTATTGATCTTTGCAGCATGCCACTGGTCACAGATCTCCAAGTTTAATGAACAAATGTCCACTGTCACGCCCTGACTCCAATATTCCAGGAAAAATTTGGATCTAAATGGTGAGCTCTCCCTGGATTCCAGGCACTCTAACCTTGTTAACCAGGCTACTATGTAGAACAGTTTTGTTTTCTTACTGAATTCCATAAAGCCAACATCCACTCTCCTGTCTTCATCAATCATCTTCATCACTTCCTCAAAAAATTCTACCGAGTCAGTGAGACGTGATCTCCAATGTACAAAGCCCTCTTCAGTCCTTGTCTTTCCAAATGCACATACATCCTTTCGCACAAACTCCCCTCCAACAATTTAGTCACCATTGACGTCAGGCTCACCGATCCATGGTTACCTGGTTTTTCCTTACTTTCTTAAATAATTACACTATGTTAGCAGTCCTCCAGTCTTTTGCCACCTCACCTGTGGAAATAAATGTTACAAATATATCAGCAAAATGCTGAGCAATCTCTCCCAGCTTCCCACAAACGTCTGGGATACAACTGATCAGGTCCCGGAGATTTGTTCAACTTTACGTGTTTTAAAATGTCCAACACCTCCTTGTAATATAACCACTTTTCAAGATATCACTAAATATTTTTTCATTCTCTCGTTCTTGTAACCTCCTCGACATTAAATACTGAGAAGAAATACTTGTTTCATATCCCACCCATTTCATGTGGTTCCACACATACGTAGCCTTACTGATCTTTAAGGGTCCCTATTCTCTCCCGAGTTAATCTTTTGCCATTAAAGGATTTGTAAAAATTTCTTCAATGCCTCGTTAACCCTATTTCTAAAGCCATCTCATGTTCACATTTTTCTGGCTTGATATCCCCGTTGACTTTACACGTACTGCCCTTATACTCCTCTCAGGATTCACTTGATCTCAGCTCTGTTAACCTGACATATGCCTCCTTCCTTACCTTGACCAGAGCATCAATATATCTGGCCATCCATCAATCCCTACACCCACCAGCCTTGCCCCTCTCACTAATGGGAACACGTTGGCTCTGGATTCTCTGAAACCAAATTTTGATTGCCTTGCGTTTTCCAACCATCCCTTTACCTGTGAATAGGGTATTACAACCAGCCTTTCACAGGTCTCGCCTAACACTTTCAAAATTGGCCTTGTTCAAAGTTAGATTTTAATGTTTACATCAGGTCTTTCCTATTCCAAAACTAATTTAGAACTAATATTTTGTGTAACAGACTTGAAAGTTAAATAAACACTTCCAGCCCCTCCCTAACAGGCTCGAGAGGCTGAATGGGCGCCTCGTGGCCCTCTGTAATAGACTGGAAAGGCTGAAAGGCCTCCTCCTGTTCCTGTGTAACAGACCTGAGACATTAAATGGCACAGCAGCCCGTGGATTACGAGCAACCATTAAACTGTATCTGATGGAGGTCCAGCCCTTCTCAGTTACAGAACCACAAACAACACAATGTACTCCAGGTGCCCTCTCAGTAACACCTCATAAAGCTGCAGTGACACATCTCTTTGTTTTGAATGATTCTGTTGGCAAAATGTACCAATATTCCAGATTTCCACCTTTTCAAATAGCAACAGGCTAATATGGGCTGAATGGCCTTATCTTATCTCTTTGTGAGAGGCCGATAGGGACAGAATTGCTTCGGCCTGTTGCGAAGCAGCAGTCTCAATGCTCTGTCTCAAGGTTATGATAGGATTTGATATTAGGGCACTTAAAACCAGGAGGAGCCTCACACTGGTCAGTAAGTAAAATACTTTGGGTTAAGGTATCTAGAAACTTGCCCATCTGACCTTTTTTTTATGCAGCCAATCTGTAAACAGAGTGGAACACATATAGACCCCTGCAGTGTGCTGTTAATACTCTCATATACAAGTTACAAAAAGATTATAAAGATTTATGGTCTATCCCTCAGCAACCCTCACCCATTCCATCCAAACCCAGTAAATGTTTCCTTTTATACTGATATGAAAAGTGATGAGTGGAACTGGTTAACTGAGCTGTTTGTTCAGTCATGATTTGGAGATGCCAGTGTTGGGCTAGGGGTGTACAAAGTTAAAAATCACACAACACCAGATTATAGTCCAAAAGGTTAAATTGGAAGCACACGAGCTGTCGGAGCGTCGCTCCTTCATCAGGTGATAGTAGAGGACACAATTCTAAGGCACAGAATTTGTAGCAAAAATTTACAATGTGATGTAACTGAAATTATACATTGAAAAATACTTTGATTGTTTGTTGAGTCTTTCATCTGTTCGAATACCATGATATTTTCACTTATTTCTTGTGTAAACAACAAACCTTTTTTTGTAAAAAAAAATGCATTCTCAGGTTAACTGTAACATTTACTGTTACCTCGACAATATGTTGAAGGTGTTAGCCCCCTGTGTTCTCTGGTCTATGCCATGATGTTTAGATTGATTCTAATCTGAAAAGTGAGAATACAGAGTTTTGCATGAATTCATGCAATTTTTGAGCAAAGTACAATGTAACTCTGCAAGTACACATACACCCCACAAAACATATGTGTGCATGAAGGCCGTCTGTGTGTTTGTGTAGGTGTATTTTTCTTTGTTGAGGGTTGTGAGTGTGAGAGGGAGTGTATATGTGTGTGTAGTGATGTAGAGTGTCTTAAGTCTGTGAGGGGGTGCATATGTGAGTGTGACAGTCTGTGTGTGTGTCTGGGTGGGGGCTGTGAGTGTCTGTAAGAAAGAGTGTATATGTGTGCGCATGAGTGTAGAGTGGCCTAAGTCTCTGAGCGGATGCCTGTGTGAGTGTGGGTGTCTGTAAGCGTGTCTGTGTACATGTGTGCCCGTGTGTATGTGTGTGTATAGGAGTGCCTGTGTATGTGTGCGTGTAGTGGTGTCTGTGTCTGTGTGTGTATAGTGCAATGGTGGTCACCTGTAATGTGACATGAACCCAAGATCCCGATTGAGGCCCTCCCTATGGGTACAGAAATTAGCTGTCAGCCTCTGGTCGGCTACTTTTCACTGCTGCCTGTCCGGAAGTCTGCCTTGGAGGATGGTCACCAGAAGGTCCGAGATTGAAGATCCTGGACCACTGAAGTGTTCCCCAACTGGGAGGGAACACTCCTGTCTGTTGATTGTTGTGCCGTGCCCATTCATCCATTGTCGTAGCCTTTGCTCGGTTTCCCATTGTTTGTTCAGTGACTGTGATTAATGCCAATCTCCATTGTTTCCAATTACCCCAGTGGAGGGTTTTAATGATAAATGGGTGCCGTTCAATGTGTTATCCCATAACATGAGCAGGAGCATCACCGACAGTACTGTTGGGATCAGCAGATCCAGAGACAGGGGGAGGAGAGATCAGCATCTGAGAACATTAGACTGGAATGTTCCAAAAATGGATCAGACTCTGGGATCATTGGACTGGCATGTTCTAACAATAGACAGGATTTTATCCAATTATGTTTGGTATTTTTCTGCATTTTATTGGGGATCCTTATCATTGCGGATCTATTTCACTCTTCTCATTATTCAATATATTTATTATCCTTTCCTGGCTATCGTTGGTGTTCCTAGTAAGTGTCACTGTCCTTTGTATTCTATAAACCGGTTATGACTGTATTACTGTTCTTTCATATAGTCTACACTTCTGCGCCCTATTAGTGTTCCTGTTGAAACTCTGAATCCAGATATTTACTCTTCAGTCCACTACTAACTACATCAATGAAGGTGTTCAATTACTGTCTCCCTCTGCTCTGGCAATGTTACTCATGGGTCTCTATGGTGACCTACTCAGTGTCAGAGGAGAACCACAATTTATTGTATCATTGCCTTTGTTATTTAAATATTAACGGCATGGAGGTCACTCTCCCCTGTTCTGGTTGCAAACTCCACTTCCTTTCTCTGTTTCCATCCAATCCCTGGCCAATATCTGCGGCTGAAGCAGACAAGTCACAACTGTGGGGGATCCCTTTGACCATGAGCTGATTCCTGACACCATGCCCTGAACATTTCTAACTTGAAATACTCCCCACTCCAGAATACATCTCACTGGTTTATTCCATCTGCCGTTTGAACCTTGAGCTATGAAGTAAAGTATTAATGACACCAAACTCCCATCCATCTGTCATTCATGTGCACGCGGATGAATATCGCTATTGTGTCTGGCAATGCCTTTATTTTAACATTCTCAAACACTTCATCTCATCTGTCCATGAAACTTCTCTCGTTCTCTTTCTGTCGATTAGCAAAAAGCCTGCAAGTCGTTTGTATTTAAAATAGTTTTCTCCATGTGCGTTCCTTCTCAAACAATGAGTTTCGCATTCAACCAGGTCAAACGCGCACACACACTCTCTCCATCTCTGCTGAACACATACACGCACGCAGAGAGAGCAAACCTTCCCATTGTAGACAGTATAGTGCGAGTATAGTTTGCATATGATAGTAAAGTTTGCAATACTCTCTATGCTGGGCAGATAGTGCAGTTTACTGAGCAACACACTAGCATGGTCTGCACAGCTCGCCATGCTGGGCTGTTATCTTGTCCCAGTTTATGTTGTTTATGGTGTTCTGTGAAGCAGATTCAGAATTTAATGTAACAAAACATTTCAGCTGATCTGACAATGCCTTTATTCAATGTTCTCATTCTGGTCATTTTACTCTCGAAGATCTCACTTCTCCAGTTCGTCCCACTGCTCTGTCTTTTTCCACATATTTCCACAACATCTTTTCAGTTAATTAACTGTCTGTTTCTGTCTTTAATGTGAATCTCTCTGTCCCTCTGTATCTTTCCCTGGCCTCTGGTTTTGGCTCCCTAGTATATCGATTGCTGGCATTGTGTAGCTCAAAAGCAATGACATGGTGTGTGTCAAGCTGTTGTTCACTTCCTGGTATGTCCCATTTGATGGTCTATGGATAGGCGTGTTTCAGAAGTTATGAGACACATCCTTGTAACTTGGTCTGTACCTGTGTTTTCCCCTCTCAGGTGATCTTGCGATCAGTAACATGAGGAAGCCTCTTGAATAAAGAAAATGTCATTTAAATTGTATGGCAATGCTGTCACTTTTTTTTAAAGAAAAGGTTATTTTCTCTTTTTTTAGTAAGGGGTCTTAAAGGCCAAAGTGCCTACTGAAAACGGCTCAAGTAAATAACTGATGAGGCTTTTATGTTTTTTTTTAATAAATGGTAGTAACAATGGCCAGCTGGCACAGACCAGGCTTTACAGTTGTTTTCCTTGTGGATGTAACAGTCATCACGTGATAGGGTCCCAGAAGGGTTGGAAGGTTTAATAAATTATCCCTAGCTTCTATTCTCTCTGAAACCTCATTTGATACTGTTTCCTCCTGGACTCGAGTACTGTATGCAAGAATGTATGTCTGAATGCTCATTTTTGCCAAGGGGTGTGTTTAGGTGATGTTAGTATATTGGAACAGTTCGTTTGTAGCAGGTTCTGTGTCCATCATTCAGTTAAGTTTTCCAATAGCTAAGTTATTCTAAATTCCTCTTCATTTTGTATGGATTTTCATTAAAGTGTTTAAATATAGTGTGTTTTGCATAATGGTGAGTGGTTTGATGAGTGGAATCACATCTGGGACATCCAATTCCCATCTATCTTGTTATTAAGGAAAGGTTGGTAACCAAGCTATCTTCTTAAAACTGTTTGATGCAGTCTGGTTGGTCTATAGCAAACTGGGGTCTCTTGTCTGGTTCTAAATCGGTAATTGGGTTTAGAATTACAATCCCTACAGTGTGCAAACAGGTTATTCGACCCAACAAGTCTACACCGACCCTCTGAGGAGTAACCTACCCAGACCCATTCCTCTACACTATTATTAAACATTTACCCTCACTAAGGCACCTAACCCACACATCCCTGAAAACTATGAACAACTAAGCATGGCCAATTCACCTGACATGCACATCTTTGGATTGTGTGAGGAAACCAGAGCATCCAGAATAAGCTCATGCAGACACTGGAGAGTACACACCAGGAGGCTATTGGGTTCAAAGGTCGCATATGGTAGTTGTCAGTGTCTTTTGTTCCAGATGTTGAATTCGGTTGGTTTAAACAGTGTTTTGTGTATAAAGATTCTTTAAGTCACTAAGAGTTCTCTGTGTGTGGAAGAAGTAAACTTTTACAAAAGTTAATGAAGGCAAAGCTGTAGGAATTGGCAGACAATCTGGAGTTGGGGTTGCATTTGTGAGAAAATGAGAGATAATTACAGCTATAGCTCGGCAATTAAATTTGGTGGAAACGCTACCAGAATCTTTGGAAATGGCTAGAATTCATTTTCAAATGAGGTACTTTGAACATGAGAAGGAATTGAAATAGTTTGAATTATGAGGAAAAGTAGAAATAAAAGAAAAGGAAATGAAGAAGAAAGAGAGAAGAAAAGTCGAGAGTTTCAACTTCAGAAGTTAGCAATTCGAGAGGAAAGTTGACATAGAAGGCGGAGATGAAGGCAGACGGTAGGCTGGATGAGGACAATAGTGAGGTTGAGCAACCCTATAGTCGCCAATGGCCTGATGCGGTTCTCTTTAAATACACCCAGGCATTATCTAAATTTGATGAGAAGGAGGGGAAGCACTTTGAACTTCATTTGAGAAAGTGGCTAAACAAATGCAATGGCCAGTGACCACGTGGATTTAGTTGATCCAAACGAAGCTGGTGGGTATTTGCATCCCTATAGGATGAGGTATCTGGCCAGTATGAGGTGGTGAAGAAAGCCATCTGAAGTGCATATGAGCTCGTGCCAGAAGCCGACAGATAGCGTTTCAGGAATCTAAAAAAGGGGCCCTGGTTAAACGCAAATTGAGTTTGAAATGATCAAACAATTATGGCATTTATCCTAGGATTCTCTGGGAAGCAAGGAGGGGGTTGCAGAGCCATTGGCCTTGATTCTTATGTCCTCGTTGTCGACAGGAATAGTGCCAGAACACTGGAGGATGGCAAATGTGATTCCCTTGTTCAAGAAGGGGAGTAGGGATAACCCTAGTAACTATAGGCCGGTGAGCCTCACTTCCGTTGTGGGCAAAGTCTAAGAGAGAATTGTAAAGGATAGGATTTATGAACATCTGGATAGGAAGAATGTGATCAAGGATAGTCAGTATGGTTTTGTGAAGGGCAGATCGTGCTTCACAAATCTTATTGAATTCTTTGAGAAGGTGACTAAGGAGGTAGACAAGGGTAAAGCGGTAGATGTGGTGTATAAGGATTTAAGTAAGTCATTTGATAAGGTTTCCCATGGTAGGCTACTGCAAAAAATACAGAGGTATTGCATTGAGGGTGAGTTGGAGGTTTGGATTAGGAATTGGCTGGCTGTAAGAAGACAGAGGGTAGGAGTTGATGGGAAAGTTTCATCTTGGAGTGCAGTTACTAGCAGTGTTCCGGCAAAGATCTGTTTTGGGACCATTGCTGTTTGTCATTTTCATAAATGACCTAGAGGAGGGGCTAGAAGGTTGGGTGAGCAAGTTTGCGGATGATACGAAGTCGGTGGAGTTGTTGACAGTGAGGAAGGATGTGTCAGGTTACAGCGGGATATAGATAAGCTGCAGAGCTGGGCAGAAAGGTGGCAAATGGAGTTCAATGTGAGTAAGTGTGAGGTGATTCACTTTGGTATGATTAACAAAAAGATGGGGTACTGGGCTAATACTTGGTAGTGTGGATGAGCAGAGGGATCTTGGTGTCCATATACACAGATCTCTGAAAGTTGCCACGCAGGAAAATAGTGCGGTGAAGAAAGCATATTGCGTACTGACTTTTATTGGTAGAGGAATTGAGTTCCAGAGCCCTGAGGTCATGTTCCAGTTGTATAAGACTCTGGTGCGGCCGCATCTGGAGTATTGTGTGCAGCCCTGGTCGCCATACTATTGGAAGGAATTGGAGGCACTGGAACGGGTGCAGAGGAGGTTTACCAGGATGTTGCCTGGTATGGTAGCAAGATGGTATGAGGAACGGCTGAGGCACTTGGGGCTGTTTTCATTGGAGAAAAGAAGGTTTGGGGTGACTTGATAGAGGTGTACAAGATGATTAAGGGTTTAGATAGGGTTGACCATGAGAACCTTTTTTCACGTATGGAGTCAGCTATTACGAGGGGGCAGAGCTTTAAATGAAGGGGTGGTCGGACAGATGTTGGGGGTAGATTCTTTAATCAGCGAGTCGTGAGTTCATGGAATGCCCTGACAGTAGCAGTGGTGGACTCTCCCTGTTTATGGGCATTTAAACGGGCATTGGATAGGCATATGGAGGATAGTGGGCTAGTGTAGGTTAGGTGGGCTTAGATCGGCACAACATCGAGGGCCGAAGGGCCTGTACTGCGCTGTATTTTTCTATGTTCTATGAATCCAATCCCTCGATGAGGCTGATGTCAACGCGGCCTCTGTTCCACTTTCCTGCCATCTCTCCATCCTAAAACTCTAGTCTCTTTTTGTAGATTGCGACACATGAAAAAAAATCAACTCCACAGCTACACTTTCAATTACTTTTAGCATTTTACAGACCTCAATGAGATCTCCTTTCAATCTTATAAACTCGAGAGTATAGACCTAAACTGCTCAATTTCATTTCATAAGACAAACACTTCAAATATGGAATCAATCTAATGGAGCTCTTCTGAATTGCCGACAATGGAAATACCTCATTCTGCAGGACACCCAAACTGTACTCCAGTTGCAGCCTCACAAATGCCTTGCATAGCTACACCAACAGTCCCTACCTTTCTACTCTATCCTTTTATGAATAAACACCGAAATTAAGCTTGCATTTCTCATTACTTGCAGTACCCGCAGGCAGGTTTTCTGTGATGTGCAAGCAGATACCCATATCCCTCTGCACCTAAGCACTTTGAAGTTTCTCTCCACTTAGATAATAATTTGTCTTTCTATTATACTGGCCAACTTGAATAGCCCCATATTTATTCGCTTTAATTTTCCTTGCCAAATGTTGGCCCATTCACCCAACCCATCCATATAGTTTTAACATTTCTTGCATCATCATTGCGAAGTAATTTCCTACCGATGTTAGTGTCATCTGAAAATGTGGCATCGTATTTTCTATCCTATCAACCGAGTACAGGAATCCATCGCAACCATCGCAAATGGTTGAGGCATGAGTACTGAAATCACTGGCACCCCACAAATTGCATTTGCCAAAAGAAAATGACACATTTAATCCATCTGACTCCATTTTGTTGGTTACCCAATCCTCCATCCAAGCTAATAAATTACTCCTAAACCCATGTTGTCTGATCTTACCACTTACTCTTAGAGAAGCGACATATCTGACGCCTTCAGGAAGACCAGATATGTTCCATCTCCAGGATTCCCACGCTTCACCTTATTTATGATATCTTCAAATAACTCAAGCAAACAATTCAAACACGATTTAGCCTTCGTAAAATCATGTTGACTCTGATGGATTATGGTTTAACTTTGCAAATGTCCTGAACAATGGACTCTAACACTTTGCCTTAAATTACAATAGTTTATTGTTACACTTTACTCCCGAATGTATACCATTATTATAAGTTCTTCCCTTTCGAAAGCCTTTACGTTTTCTTTGAATTCCTATTTAATGGGCACACGTTTTTAAGAGATCTGCTCCAATTACTGAGTAAGAGCCATGTGTGGCTGAATGGACTCACCATCCTGCTGGTGTACAAACTCGATGGGCTGACGTCTTTCTGGTGTTCGCATATTGTCATCTCCAAGGCCAGAAAGACCTCCTCCTTTTGATGCTTTAGAGGATTGGGAGATTATGGAATCTTCCTGTTACTGGGTAACATTTTGAGGGGCTGATGGGTCTTCTCATGCTTCCCCATAACAGGTGGATAAACTGAACGGTCTCCTCATGTGTACCGGAGATGGGAGTGTGGGATTGATTGGTCTTCTCTTGTTCCCATTTAACAGACACGTGTCTAAATTACCTCTTCCTTTCTCATGAAAGAAGTCTCAGATAGTTTTTATCCTTATCCAATTCCCTTGCAATAGGCTCGGTGGGTCTGAATGGCCTCCTGTTACCCCAGTGTAACAATCTCCAATCACTGTGTGACCTCTTCCAGTTCCTATGTTACAGGCTTGAGGAGGCTGAATGGACTGATCCTGTTGCAGTTTAACAGGATACTGATGCAGCATGGCCTACTGTTATAGGCTCGAGTGGCTGATTGGCATCCTTCTGTAAATGTATATCAGGCTCCAAAGGCTGAATAGCCTCGTCCTGTTTTGATGCAACAGGTTCGAAGGCCTGAATATCCTCCTGTTGTTCCTGTGTAACAGGCTGGAGAACGGAATGGATTCCCCCACTATCTGTGTTATTTGCTTCACTTGTTGACTCCTTCTGTCATCTATGTTGAAGTAAGATCATCTTTAATTTTTGTAAACTCCAATGGCTGCTGGGTCAACCTGATCATCCTTTCGTTATAAGCTCGCACCTTCATTGCAGGAATCAGCTGTTTCCAATATAACCGCATCTTTTCTTCATTGAAGAGATTAAATCTGTACACACTACTCCAGATGTGATCTCACTAAGACACCGTACAGCAGCAGCAACACATTACCCACCTGCTGTAAAGTTCCCACCCAGGTTAGAGCTGTCTCAGCTCTCTGGGCGAATACAGAGCATTGTTGGAAGATCATTGTCCTTCTCTACTCCATCAGCATAACGGGAGATCTTGAGAAATTAAAGTTGGAGAAGATCATAAATTATGTGGCGAGAAGATCTTTGTCATTAACCTCCCCAGAGCCCACGTCGCTCAGATTCCACAGAATCTAGTAAGGTGGAGAGCAAAAACAGCAAGGAGGAGCAAACATTGATGGGAGCTATATATCTAATTGAAAGGTGCAGTACAAATGCTGGACATGTTATAAGACAGGAAATGAGATATACACATTTGTGGGCACTGCAGTAATAATGTACTGCTTAAATTATATCTAAACTGTGTTAACCCAATTGAATGCTAATGCTGGGGAAAATGAATTTCATGACCACGTGTGAGATGGTTTACATTAACATTATGTTGAGCAGTGAGCTCAGAGATCAGGTTATTTAGGAATTGGTGTTGAGTGAGCAGAAGAGCTAATCGAAAATTTTGCTGTAAAGGACCTTTTGGGAACAGTGACCAAAATGTATTGGTTTTCCTTTACCCTGCTTGAGAACACGATTATTTTTGTTTTATTTGAAGTAACCGTGATAAACATATTTCATGCAAGCCCTGAAGGTGTGACGAGAAAGTGGGGACTACAGATGCTGGACATCAGAGTCGAAGACTATGGTGCTGGAAAAGCGCAGTCAGGCAGCATACTATGACCAGGAGAATTGACGTATCGGGCATAAACCCTTCATTAGGAATGAGGCTTATGGGTCAAGGGGTCAAGAGAGATAAATGAGAAGGGGGTGCGGCAGGAGGGAGGTAGCTGGGATTGTGATAGGTAGATGAAGGTGGGGTTGAAAGTGATAGGTGATGAAGGGAGACAGAACGCCTCATCTACTGCATCCATTAAACCCAATGTGGCTTCTCTACATTGGCGAAGCATGAGGTCAACTTGTGGATCATTTCAGAGAACATCTCTGGGACAGCCACATTGAACAACTCCATTGCCTTGTGGCTGAGCACTTTAACTCCCCTTCCCACTGTGCCAAGGACATGAGGGCCCTGGGCCTGCTCCATCGCCAAATCTGAGCAACCAGAATTCTGGAGGAAGAAAGCATCCTGTTTGGGATGGGAATCGCCATTTCCCCTAATCACACGTTATCCCACTCCAACCTTCCAAGTCAGCACCGCCCTTTTGAATGATCCTATATGTCCACAGTCCTTCCTTTCAATCTGGGCCACCCTCCTCTCCGACTATCACTTTCAACCACACCTTCATCTACCTATTAGATGAAAGGAGGCAGCTTAAAAAAATACCAAGTTTTGCAGTAAGCCAGTGGATTCAGAGAAATGTAGGAGACCCAGCAAAGGATGACCAAGAAACAGAAGAAAATCAGAAAGAGAAAAAGCGGGTAAACGAAAGAAAAACATAAAGACTGCTAAAATGCGTCTATTGATGTATGAAAAAAAAAAAGGAAAACAAGGTCAAATGTGGAGCAGTTGGTGTGCGTTCGGAAAATTTATTGCAGTGAACAGAGAAATCGCTGGGAAAAGAAACAGTTTCTTTGTGTCTATCTTCATGGAAAAATGTCCAGAAATTCTTCCAGAAATACCAAGTGACCATGGGACTTGTGTAAGTAAAGTCTAAGTTCATTCTTATCGGTGTTGGGGTTATCTTTGAAAAGAAAGCTGGATTGAGTGTTTATAAATCTGACAGACTAGATGTACTTCATACAAGAATTTCAGAGGAAGCAGCAATAGACGTGTTGATTGCATCACGGATTTTCACTTTATTTTCTGACACATTCCCGAAAGGCATTTAGCCAATCTGGATAAGGTAAAGGTTATAAATATTGTCCAACAGTTTAAGAAAGAATGGATTTGGAGAATGGTGAACTACAGACCAGTTATCTTGTCATCCGCAGCCGGGTTGGACTCGATTGCAAAGAACATGCTACTAGATATTTAGAAGGTAATAACATAACTGGGGAGTGTGAGAATGTACCGATGAACGGAAAACTAGAAGTGGCATTTTTTTTTTGGAACGGTATGAAGATGATTCTTTTGGTCATAGACAATGAAGAACCAATGTATAATATATAGTTAGATAGTCATGAGCTTTTTTTACGAACTCACACACTAAGCTCACAAGAAAGTTAAAGTGAGAGGTATTGGGAAGAACATTTGCAAATGGGAAAGTAAAAATTATGTTTACGTTCATGTGAATGAATTTCGAATATAGAGGATGTCGTGCACCAGTTACATCGAATGCTGGTGAGACTAAACTTAAAGTATTGTGTATCATTCGGACTCCCAATCCAAAAAGAATGTACTGACTACAGAGGAACTGCAAAAGGTATTATGCCGATTAATCCCTAAGATGGCAAGATTGTCTAATGTGGAAACTCAGCCTGTGGTCTCGAGTTTCAAAACAAGAGAGGTGATTGTAGTGAAACATAGTGGGGACTGAATAACAGAGGGACATGGAGAAGTACGAGTAGGCGCGATCAAGGAGAATCCCATGATATTCTACACAGACAAGTAGAACAGAATAATCAGCAAACAGTTAGTGTCCATTAGAAACCAAAGGGGCAATCTGTGTGTCAATCTGGAGAACATTGATGGATTGTTACATGAGACCTTCACATCTATTTGACTTGGGAGAAGGAGGAGGCAGGTACAGAATTCAAGAAGATGGATGGGGAAGATCTTGAATACATTCATGTAATTTCGAGAAAGAATTTGAGGCTTTGTTCTGTATAAATTTGGACCAATCTCCATGTCTGAATGAGTTGTATCACAGGCGGCTGATGAGGTCAAGGGAGGAAAGACACTGACTGAATATTTTAATTCGAATTTGACCATAGGGGAGGTGCCAGAGAACTGGTGAACTGCTAAAATGATTCCACTTCACAGTAAGGGTGGGAGAGATAGACCAGGGAACTATAGACGAGCGAGTATTCGATTACTGTTAAGGAAACTACAGGAGAAAATAGGGAATGAGAATATCGAACTCCAATCAGAGTCACAAGGTTTGATCAGGGATAATTAGCATGACTTTATCAGAAGGAAATCACATCCAATGGATTTGATTGAATTAGTTTGATGAGGTCGATTGTTTAGTCTTGTAGGAAGGCCTTTGACAAATTTCCACCTGGGAAACTGAAAAATAAAGTAAAATCTCACAACATGAAAGATGACGTGACAAATTACAATGAAATTGTCTTAGTAGCAGGAGACAGAGGTGGTGGGAGAAGGCTGTTTGTGTGACTGGCGACCAGTATCTCCTGGTGTACCACAGGGATCAGTGCTGTGTCCATTATTGTTTGTGTTGTTCATAGAAAATATAGATGTGAACGTGGAGGGGACGAGGTGGAGAGTGGGAGAGGTGTGATAAGTAAGTGTATTTTTGACATAAAGATTGGCTGGATGGTTAGTAGTGAGGAGGAAGGCCTTAAGTTACAGGAAGATGCAGATGGAATGGTCAGATGGGCACATCAATGGCAGATAGAATGTAACCTTCATAAATATGAGGTGATGAACTTTGGGAGAAGGAACCAGACAGGGGAGGACTCAATGAATGGCAGCACACTGGGAAGTTCAGATTGTGCTTCACCACACATTCCTGAATGTGGCTGGACAGGTTAATGGGCTAGTTAAGAATTGGACCTTGGGTGTTGTGTTTCCTAATCAGGGTGTAGATTATAAGAGCAATACAGGGCTTTGGTTCGGCCAAAATGGAATACTGTATGTATTTCTGGGAGCCACATTCCAGGAAGGATGTGATTGTACTGGAGAGGGTGCAGAGGTGATTCACCAGGATGTTCCCAGGGATGGCGCATATGAGCTATGGAGAGAGGCTGGATAAGCTCAGGTTGTTTACTTTGGAGCAGAGAAAGCTGAGGGGGGTGTGATTCAGATGGATAAGATTATGAGTGATACGGACAGGGGTGGATAGAGAGCAGCTGTTCCTTTTAGGCAGTGGGTCAAGAACAAGCCAGTACACTTTTAAAGTGAAACGTTTGAGGTTCAGAGAGGACTTAATCATTTTTTTTCACCTCGAGGGTGTTGTGTTCTGGGATTACTTCCTGAGAGGGGATTTATCACGAGTAACCTCACAATCATTAAAAAGTACTTGGACGAGCACTTGGAATTTTCATAACATCCCAGGCTATGTGCCTGCTGTAGGAAAGTGGGACTAATATAGATCTTGCAGTACTTCTGTCGGCACATAGTCTATGATCCTGTGAGTGTATGGTGTGGAAGTTCAATTATTGAGCAGTTTAAGGCAGGAATTGATGGGTTTGTGAAGAGTTATCTTCATAAGGGTTATAAGAGTGAACTGTATTAGCTTGTTAAATTATATCAATGTGAGAAATATGAGAAAACAAGTGCAGTTTCCTTACAGTTTGAAACCAGAGAATGGAGAATGGGGAACAGGGAAATGGCAAAACTGTGAAGCCACTACTTCCGTTCTGTCTTCACAGAACTTTCTAACATTACAAGGAAAACCAATCCGGTGTGGGAAAATGATAGAGAACATGGAACATAGAACATACTAAGTAAATTGTTTAGGAGAAATTATTGGGGCTTAAAGTAATGGTCATAGACAACACTAACATCATTTTTGAAATGGGAATTATGTTTGAGAAACAGACTGGGAGACAAATGAAAGAGAAGCAATGAATGTTAAACATGTTGCTTTTTAGAAAAATTTTGGTAAAGGTCCAAGCCCAGTTTGCAAAATCAAATCTGAGTGGATTGGGGCTAATATATGGACATGTTTCTATAATGGGACAGCTGGCAGGAAACAGTGAATAGAAATAAACAGACTCGTCAAGCAACAGCCTGACATTGTCTGTAAGGTATGATTCTGTAAGGTATAAGTCCTTCCACATCTCATCAAGAAACTTTAGGGACAATTAAACAATTCACTGGAGGAAGAGATTCCACAAATAACCCCTTCCTCCATGACGGAAGAGCCCAGCACCTCAGTGTATAAGATAAGGCTGATTCATTCGCAACAATCTCAGTCAGAAATGCTGAGTCGATGATCCATTTCAACCTATGTCCCAGATTCCCCATCACCTTCCCCGGATATCTCCTGTCTCATCAGCTGGACGGACACAGCAGAAGTAGCGGCACATTGGGATACAGTTGGAAGGGAATTCTCTTGACTCCGTATCCCATGAAGTCTCATGGCATTAGTTTACACATGGGAAAGGAAACCTTCTGCTGATAACCATGTACCAGCCTCTTTCAACTGATGAATTAATACTCCTCCATGCTGATCAACACTTGGAGGAAGCACTAATGGTAGCACGGACGCACGATGTACTCTGAGTATCGGATTTCAATGTCCACCTCCAAGAACATCTCAGCTACAGCATTACTGATCGAGCTGGCCGGGTCCTAAAGTATATAACTGTTAGACTGGTACTGCGGCAGATGGTGAAGGAACCAACAAGAGGAAAATACATATTGACCACAGCCTTACTAATCTGCCAGTTGCAGAAGTATCTGTCCATGACAGTATCGGTAAGAGTGGCCACCGCATAGTCAAACTTGCACATTGAGAATATCCTCCACCAATTTGGGTGGTACTATCACGGTGCTAAATAGGACAGACTTCGAACACATCTAGCAGCTCAAGTCTGGGTGTCCATAAGGTGTTGTAGGTCATCTATAGGAGCAGAATTGTATACCCACACAACCTCATGGCCTGGCGTATCCCCCTCATAACAATTACCATCAAACCAGAGGATCAACCTTGGTTCAATGGAGTGTGCAGGATGGCAGGAGCAGCACCAGGCATACTTGAAAATGGGGTGTCAGCCTGGTGTAGCCACCAAACAGGACTATTTGTGCGCTAAACAGCAGAAGCAGTAAGTGATACAGCTAAGTGATCCCACAAGCAAAGGAACAGACTTAAGCTCTGCAGTCCTTCCACATCTAGTCGATAAACGTTGGGGACAATTAAACAATTCACTGGAGGAAGAGATTCCACAAATAACCCCTTCCTCCACAATGGAGAACCTCAGTGTGTAAGATAAGGCTGATGCATTCGCAACAATCTTCAGTCAGAAGTGCTGAGTGGATGATCCATCTCAGCCTCCTCCAGTGGTCCTCAGCAATTCAGTTACCAGTCATCAACCAATTCGATTCAGTCCACGTGATATGCAGAAACGGTTGGAGATACTGGATACTCCAAAGAGTCCATACTCTGACAACATTCTGGCAATAGTACTGAAAACTTGTGCTCCATAACTTGCCATTCCCCAAGCCAAACTGTTTCAATACAGTTACAACAATGGCTTTCCCCGATTATGTGGAAAATTACCCCAAGTATCTCCTGTTTATAAAAAGCAAATATATTTCCAAGTCAGATGGTGAATGGCTTGGAGGAGAACCTAAAGATGATGATATTACCACTCTGTCAGTCTCCTCTCGATCATCAGTAAAGTGGTGGAAGGTCTCAGTGCTTTTAAGCAGCACGTGCTCAGCAATAACCTGGTCAATGATGCCCAGTTAGGGCTCCACCAGGGCCACTCAGCACCTGCCCTCATTACCGTGGTTCAAACATGGACAAAAGAGCTGAATTCCAGAGGTGGGGTGAGAGTGACAGTCCTTTAAAACGAGGCTGCCTTCTACCAAGTGTGGCATTAAGGGACCTTAGCAACAGTGGAATCAATGGGTATCGAGGCAAACCCCCCGCTGCTTAGAATCATACCTGACACGTAGGAAGATGGTCATGGTTGATGAAGGTCAGTCAATTCAGCTCCAAGTCTGTAGGAGTACCTCGAGCAGTGGCCAAAAACTTCTCAGGGCTGCTTCATCAATGACCTTCCCTCCATTTTAAGGTCAGAAGTGGGGATGTTCGCCAATGATTGTACAATGTTCTGCAACATTTGTGGCTCCTCAGATACTGAAGCAGTCCATGTTCAAATGCGACAAGATCTGGACAGTATCCAGGCTGACAAGTGGCAAGTAATATTCACGCCACACAAATGCCAGACCATGACCATCACCAATGAAATACAATCTAACCTGCCCCTTGGCATTCAATGGTGTCACTATCACTGAATCCCCCAGTATCAAAGTCTTGGTGGGTAATCATTGCTCAGTAACTCACTGGTCTCGCCACATGAACACAGTAACTACAAGAGCAGGTCAGAAGCTAGGAAAACTGCGGCAAGTAACTCACATCCTGACTTCCAAACATCTGTCCATGGTCTAAAATGCATAAGTCAGAAGTGTAATAGGAGACTCCCAATTTGCCTGGATGAGTGCAGCCCCAGCAACACTCAAGAAGATTTATACCATCCTGGACAGAAGCAGCCATTTTGACTGTCCCTTCATCCACAATGCTCCACTATCGACGCTCAGCAGCAGCAGCAGGGTTTTACTATCTACATGCTGCAATGAAATGATGCACCAAAGATCCTCAGAGACCACCTTCCCAACTCACGACAACGTCTATCTAGAAGGACAAGGGCTGCAGATGTATGGAAAAACCATAATCTTTAGGTTCCCATCCAAGCCATTCACCATCCTGACTTGGAAATATGTCACCGCTCGTTCACAGTCGTTGGGTCAGAATCCTGGGATTCCCTCCCTAATGGCATTGGTGGTCAACCACAGCAGGTGGACTGCAGCATTCAACAAGGCAGCTCACCACCACCTTCTCAAGAGCAATTTGGGACAGGCAATAAATGCTGGCCCAGCCAGTGACACCCAGATTCATGAAATAAATATATAGAAATTAACAGAGGACAGTTGCTGAGGTGTCGAAGGGATCAGTGCTTGGGGCCCAGCTGTTCACAATGCCCTTTAAACATTGGGTTGCTGGAATCAGATATAATATATCCCAGCCTGCTGACAGCACTAACGGATGTGGGATTGTGAGTGGGTGAGAAGGATGTAAAAAAGCACCGAGAAGACTAAGACAAGTGGAGTGAATGGGTAAATACGTGACAGATGGAGAACAATGTGGATAGAGGTGACGGTGTGCCCTTTGGTGGAAACGATAAATTGGCAGCCTACCATTTGGAAAGGATTGGTTGAAACATGTTATATACAAAGGGACTTATGCTCCTTTTTGTTGTTTCCTTCTGCATAAACCTCTGAGGCCCCTGCACTGCATTGAGTTCTGCAACCAGAAGTCAATACTGGGCATGGCATTGGCACGCTGCCCAGTGTACACAGAATCACCAAGTGTGGAGCTGCAACACTGAAAAAGATCTGCATCTCCTTGTACACCAGTCACTGAAAGTAATATTGCAGAAACAGAAAGCAGTGAGGAAGATAAATGGTGTGTGGACCTTCATTTCAGGGGGATGCGAGTCCAGGAGAAAGGGTGTCTTACTGCAGCTGTACAGGGCCTTGGAGAGACCCCATCTCGAACACTGTGCAGTATTGTGTTCAGTTTTGGTCTCCTTACCTAATAAAGGACAAACCTGACATTAATGGAGAGCACTGAAGGATGACCAGACTGATCTCTGGGATGCCTGGCTTGTTGTGGGAGCAGGGTTTGGGGTAACTGGGCCCGTATTCTATGGGGTTTAGGAAAATGAGTGGAGATCTCAGTGAGATATATAAAACTCTGACAGGGTGAGGCAGATTGGAAGCAGGGATGCTAATTCCCCTGGCTGGGACTTCTAAAGCAAGGTGCCACAGTATTAGGTACAGGCAGTCACTCTGCATTGAGATGAGAATAAATGTCTGCACTCACAGACTGGTGAACCTGGGGAATTCGCTCGCACCTGGAATCCAAGACACTGATTATAAATAAGGATTTAGAGACAGTAAAGGGATGGTCGGAGAGCAGGAATACGGTGTGGAAATAAAGGGCCAACCATCATTTCATTGAATTGGTTAGCAAACTCGATGGACCAAACGTACTACTGCACCGCCTATTTTATTGCTTCCCCAGGTTACTCACATTAACGGATATGTATATCGTGTGGGGTAGGTGCATTGAGGAGATTTTTTCCATGAACTAGAATGGGGAGACGCATTGTGTTGTATGATCTACTCCTTTCCCGCTGTTTCTGTTCTCTGGAAAAGCTCTGTAAATGCTGTCACAAGCTCTCAGATGTTAAGTAGGAGGTCTCTGCAGAGTCAACAGGACTGTGTTCCCATTCCCTTACGACACTGATGCTGAGGCCGGGTGTTCTGTCCGGTTTCATCCTTTCAGACCTCGGAGTAGTTTGATACAAATGAGTGCTTTGCTGGGCTGTTTCAGAGACCATTCCAATGTTTATAACATGTCAGGGTCTTTAGAGTCACGTTTTGCCCAGCCCAGGACATCACGGGAGATTCACTTCCTTAAAGTACATTGGAAAAGGAAATTCTGTTTACAATCGGTATTGGCTTCAAGGTCACTGTTACTGACCCCAGATTTTAGATCTCGATATTTTATTAATTGTCTTTAACTTCCACCCGCAGCCAGCTCATTAGCCTGGTCTGGATTAGTAATCCAGTAACATTTCCACAACACTATCTCCACATGGGGACCTGTCGGAAACCACACTGCGCAGGGTTTTTCTGTGCTGCTTGACATCTCTGTCAAAAAGAACTCCCACCAATTTGACTATCGTGATGGGACTGAGGGGGTGATAATTGGTCAGATTGTAATTATTCCCCTCTTAGGAGACTGGACATAGCTGAGTAATTATCCACATTGCCAGGGAGATGTTGGAGTTGGAGTTGTACTGAAACAGCTTCCCCAGGGACACGGCTTGTTGTGCAGCACAACGCGTCAGTCCTGTTGCAGGAATGGGGTCAGGACCCATTGTCTGTGTCGTATCTACTGAGTTCAGCTGTTTCTTCCTCTCACATGCAGCAAATGGAATTAGTTGAAGACTGGCATCTGTGAGTTTGTGGGCATCGTGATGAGGGTGAGGTGTATCAACGACTCAACACTTCTGGAAGAGGATGCTGCAGATAAAACATCCTTCTCTTTTACACTGATGCGCAGGTCTGTTCCATTATTTAGGATGGGGATGTTTGTGGAGCCCTCTCCTCCAGTCATTTGTTTAATTGTCCATCACCATTTATTACTGAATGTGGCAGGACTGCAGTGATTCAAATAGATCTGTTGTTCAAGTCTGGTAGCGTTAATGAGTTAGCATCAGGTTAAAGTTCATGTGATTCTGACTCTGACATGTTCACCCACACTCGTCACCGAGCCATAGATGGTGTTGATTGTAATGACAGACTGAGGTGTCATCCTGGCAAAAAGTTACAGGTTGTGGTTTAATGCATGTCTGCTTCTCCTGCTGCTGTGGTCTACAGCTACATGAATACGCAGTTTCGAGCTGCAATTTCTGCAATGCAATTCTGCTGTCTGTTCGCCAATTCTCACTGAGACTCATTCCCCCATCAGCCCTGCACTCAGTGAACGAACCTGGTTTCTGATGTGGAAATACTTACATTTTCAAACTCTCATTCTGCTGAGGGTCTGTCTCCCCGGGTCTTGTTTCCAATCTGACACATTCCGCAAAAGGATTTAACTGATCTTAATTGAAATATTTAATTCACCTGAATCTTTTTCCTTGAGAAATACCATCTTCTGTGTTTAAAGTGAATGTGTTTCCTCTGTTTCTCTCCCTGACCATGATTAAGAGCTCTGTAGTGTCAGTGATGCCAGCCTTATGTCGTTTCTGAGCCATTGAATTCTCTGGATTCACAATCATCTTCACCACATTGCATGTTTTCTCTTTTGGTTTGATGTCTCATCACTCATGGCTGCCTTGTCCTCCCAGGAGTATGTTTCATCTTCTTTGGGTTGCATTTCTGGTATTATCTTCCGAATTATCCCGACAAACATTTGCTATTGCGGCTCCATGGTCTTTCCTGCTCAGCTCCCCTTCCAATTAACTCTGGCCAGCTCCTCCCGCATGTCTTTGTAGTTACATTGCGTAATTATAACCACATTACATCTTGAAGAGAGCATTAGATATAAACTGAAAGAAGGAGTTTTGAGAGATGGGACACGAAGAATAATTGGTGGATTTCTTAACTAGATACAAAGGGAGAACGAGAGAGAGGATATAGATATGGAGATGTGGAAAATGAGAAAACTATATAATCAAAAGAAGAAGATATACCTCCCTCAATATTTTGGCAATTCCTGTGTGCTGTGGTCCTTTGTACAGTTCACGTACAAAAGAGCAATATGTTTAAATGCTGGGTCTGATGCCATAACTTTTCTCTCCAACAATATGACAGACACTAGCTTTGGAAAGAACCCAGCAGGCCAACATATTGAAGTCCCGGTAGAAAGGGGATTAACTGAAAAAAGTTGGGAAACCAGAATCAAGAATTTATAACACACACCCTGATAAGAATGAGAGACTAGAGTTGGGACCCCCAGAAAAGGGGGAACGTTGAGAGAAAGGGAAGGTATCACTTCAGATGAGGATCAAATAATGTTTTAATGCTTTATAAATTTTATACATCGTGTGCATCATTTTTCATTAACTGTGTCTCCGTTGTTCATTCAGAATGTGTTGTACACATATGAACAATCTTCCTTATCGGAACACACACTGATTAAACAGTGTATGAAAAATCATTTTTCTCCATTTCAGACTGTCCTGAAGTCGTGCCAACAGGATATATGAACACCAACTGGCTACCAAAAGATATGACCCACTCTAACTAGTTCCCATACATACAGAAAAAGAAGGACACCACGTTGACTGTGACAACACACACTTCCTGGGACAAAGCCACGCACGAAAGTTCTTAGAAGCATGACATTCTAGCCAGAAGTACATCAATAAACACATCAATTTAGATCCCATCTACCTTCCCTTTAACAAAAAACTGGAAATGGCATCACGCAACTTAAGAAACCAAGACCTAGAAATAGAAAGACACAGCATAGCACCAGTGCGTCACCAGAGACTCTCATTGATGATGTTACCCAGTCTTGGTGACGAAACATCTGAAAACAAACCTTCAAGCTCAGCGAGTTAACATACATACTTGTAAATTGTTATTTTTCTCTTAATCGTGGACTTTGCGACTACTTTGTCACTCATGTTTTAACAGATAACGAAGTGAGGTGAGCTTTTCTGGGTGTGTGGTTTTAATTAACAGAGGGGTTCAACATCGACATCATAACAGTTTGAGGGCTCGTCGTGTGGGATTTGGACAGATTTGAACAGATTTGTGTTACAAAAGGTCCCAGTAGATTCCATCACTTGGCAGTTAGTGACCTAGATCTTCAAATAAAACAAGTGAGAAAACTCATTTAATTTTTGTTTCCTTGTGGTTGGTTAATTTAAAAGAAATGGCTTTTAACATTACTAAAGAGGTTCTGAGGTTTGAAGATGGTACCCAAATTTTCCAAGAAAGTTTAGAAAGACAAAGGAAGGACATACTTTTAGAATGAACGTGTAGATTAGAATTGGGTTTCACCAGGGACCAAAGGAAACTGTCATCATAATGGAGTTGGTCAAGCACTTTGGTCTATCAGAGAAGCTGGCAACTGCAGTAGAGTTAGAAAAAACTTAAATTGCAAATATGGCAACTGCAGTTAGAAGATAAAGAGAGAGACTGAAAGAGAGAGAAGATAGAGAAAGAGTAGGAGAGGAAAAAGGAAGAGAGGGAGATTTTGAAATTCAGAAGTTTGGAATTAGATAAGAAAGTTAAATTAGCAGAATTAAGATGAAGGGAGAATGTAGGGATATATACAACTGTGTTAATACATTGCCATATCTCAGTGCAAAAAATGCCAAAACCGTTTTTATTTGTTTTGCGAAATTGGCTCTGCAGATGTCATGTCCAGTGAACCTGTGGGTAATGCTAGTTCAGACTAAGATGGTGGTTACAGCTTGAGAGGTATGTGCAGTGCCGTCACATAAGGGAGCAAGAGATTATCCAAATGTCAAACAGGCTTATGAATTGGTACGAGAAGAATATAGACAGCGGTTCAGAAATATCGAGACGGAACCAGGTCAGACGTATATTGAGTTTGAAAGAATTAAACACAGTCATTTTGATAGATGGGTGTAGGCCTTAAAACTGGATAAGACCTTGAGGCTCGAAGGGAGATTATTCTGCCGGAGGAGTTTAAAGACTCACTTCCAGAGATGGTAAGAATTCATGTGAATGAATAGGAAGTTCAAGAAGTGAGAAGCGTGGCAGAAATGGCAGGTAAATATGCACTGGTGCATGAGATGAAATTTAGCTTCTGGGAGGATTTTCATCCTGTGAGGGATAGAAATTGGGAGAATGGGAGATCCTAAACTACAAAACATAGAGTAAAGCGCACTGGCAATAGTTTACCACAGGTGAAAAAGAAGCCCAAGGGGGTTGAAAGCTGGTGAAAGGCCTCAGGTGTTCTCACATAAAAGAGAGGAAGACATAACATTACAGTGTTGCTGGTTTAAGAAGGGCACTTGGAAAAGGTGTTTTCACTGCGGTAGCTGGGGCACACAGTGATGGGCGTTGAAGGAAGGCACTTTTGGAAAAGATGTGGTAAAAGAGTTTAAGCCAGTGGTATTAGTGAACCTGGTAAAGGAGACCCCAAGTAGAGCTGAGGAGCTGCAGGGGAGTGTACGGCCTAGACAGGGGCTGTGTATGGAGTCAGTGCCTGATCTCTATAAAGAATTCGCCTCTGTAGATAAACCTTACTAAGAAAAAATGGGGTGTTGGGGGGAGGACAAGAAGTTATAATTTTGCAAGATGCAGGATCTGTTCAGTTTCTAATAGTTGAGAAGTGAGGAGGCAGAAAGGCACAACAGGTCAGGCAGCATCCAAAGAGCAGGACAATCGACGTATCAGGCACAAACCCATCATCAGGAATGTGGCGGGGGGAACAAGGGGGCTGAAAGATAAATACGAGGGTAGGAGCTGGGCTGGCAGGAGGGTCACTGGGAGGGCGATAGGAAGATATAGGTGGGAGTAATTTTGATATGTCAGAAGGGAGGGTGGAGTGGATAGGTGGGAAGGAAGATGGACAGTTAGGGCAGTTCAAGAGGGCAGTGCTAATTTGAATCGTTGGATCTGGGATGAGGTTGGGGGAGGGGCAATTTGGAAATTGGTGAAATCAACATTGATGCTGTATAGTTTGACGGTTTCAGCTGTCCTACCACCTATCCACTTCACCCTCCCCTCCGACCTTTCACCATCAGTCCCCGCCTACATCTACCTATCGCCTTCCAAGCTACCTTCCACCCAGCTCCACCCCTACCATCCTATTTAATTCTCAGCCCCTTTCCCCTCCATTACCTCTCACTTTCCTATTGAAGGACTTATACCTGAAACGAGTCTTTGATAAGGAGGTTGAGTGAAGTGATTACGCCACAGTTGAAGAGCGTGAAGACATGACTGCCAAGTTCAGTGTGCTACGTGCTTGATGTGGGAGGTCAACGACTCTGGTCTGTCTGGCTCGTTTAAGTGTGAAAAGTGTGTTCACGTTCAGCTACTGACAGAGCATATTGCAGCACTGATGAAAGAACTCAGGGACCTTATGCTCATCCGAGGGAACGAGATCTTTCTGGACAAGACCTTCAGCGAGGTTATTACACTGACCATACCAGAAAAGAGCAGAAGAGAGCAGACGATGAGGAAGGCAGCGAGGAGACCCCGGGGTGTAAGAGACTCCGGGGGAAGTACCTGTCGGGAACAAGTTGAATCTTTTGGAAACAGTCGAGACACATGCCACTGCCAGTTCGCGAGGCGGCCACGTCTGTCAATCAAAAGTTAGAGGGGAGGCAGAGCGGAAGAGTCGGACATTTTCAGAACCGTGGTAAGAGGGGACTCTATAGTGAGAGGAACTGACCGGGGGTTTTATAGCAGAAGACGGGACTTCAGGATGGCGTGTTGCCTTCCTAGTGCCAGGGTTAAAGACATCACTGACAGAGTGCAGGAAATCAACAAGGACGAAGGTGAAGAGCCAGAGGTGATGGTACATGTCGGCACAAATGATGTCGGGAAGAAGAGGAGGAACATACTATAGCGGGACTTCGGAGAACTAGGAAGAAGGCTGAAAAGCAGGGCGTCGAGGGTGGTTTTCTCCAGTTTGCTTCCAGTTCCTCGGGAGGCCAGAAACAGGGAGATAATGGACTTGTACTTGTGGCTGGGAAACTGGTGCAGGAAGCAAGGGTTTAAATTCTTGGATCACTGGGGTATGTTTTGTGGTAAGCATAAATTCTACAAGAGAGACGGTTTGCACCTTAATAGGTTAGGGACCAACATTCTGGCAGGCAGGTTTGCTACTGCAACACAGCTACGTTTAAACTAAGTGGCGGGGGAGAGGGGACAAACTGGATGTTTAAGAAGAAAATTGAAGGGAAAATTAGAACAAGGGAAGTCAAGAAAGACAACTGTATCAATGAGGCAGAAAACTCAAAAAGGAATCATGTTGTAAGGTTGAGTGAAATAGGGGTTGATGGGAAGGGTGAGGGCAGTAACAAATTAGAAATACTCTACATGAATGCACGAACCATTAGAAATAAGATGAATGAGCTTGAGGCTCGTTTGGAAATTGGTAAATACGATATTGTGGGAATAACTGAGACGTGGCTTCAAGTGGACAGGGCCTGGGAAATAAATAGACAAGGCTACACGTGCTATCGTAAGGATAGACTGATGGGCAGAGGGTGTCAGGTGGCCATGTTGGTAAGGGATGATATTCAGTCCCTTGCGTGGGTGGACCTAGAATCAGGGGATGTAGAGTCAGTGTGGATAGAGCTGAGAAATTCTAAGGATAAAAAGACTCTCTTTGTCGTTATCTACAGGCCCCCAAACAGTAGTCTGGATGTCGGATGTAAGTTAAATCAGGAGCTGAAATTGGCCTGTCGCAAAGATGTTACTACAGTTGTTATGGGGGATTTCAACATGCAAGTAGACTGGGAGAATCAGGATGGTATTCCTCAAGAAAGAGACTTTGTGCCTCCGAGATGGATTCTTAGATAAGCTGGTGCTGGAGCTACCAGGGAGAAGGCAATTCTAGATCTAGTATTGTGCAACGAACCAGAATTGATCAGGGACCTCGAAGTGAAGGAGCCATTGGGAAGTAGTGACCATAATACCATAAGCTTCAATCTGCAATTTGAGATGGAGAGGGTACAATCGGAAGTGACAATATTTCTGTTGAATAAAGGGAAATATGGAGCTATGAGGGAGGATCTGGCCAAAGTTCAATCGTTTAATACCTTAGCAGGGATGACAGTGGAGAAACAATGGCGGATATTTCTGTGTATAATGCAGAAGATGCAGGATCAGTTCATTCCAAAAAGGAAGAAAGATCCTAGGAGGAGGCATGGGTGGCCGTGGCTGACGAGGGAAGTTAAGAAACATATAAAGGTAAAAGAGAAAAAGTATAACATAGCAAAGATAAGTGGGAAAACGGAGGACTGGGAAGGTTTAAAAGAACAACTGAGGATTACTAAGAAGGAAATACGCAGAGAAAAAATGAGGTACGAAACTGGCCAAAAATATAAAGGAGGGTAGTAGAAACCTTTTCAGGAATATGAATGGCAAAAAAATGGTTACGACTAAAATTAGGCCCTTGAAGAGAGAAACAGGGGGATATATTACAGGGAACAAAGAAATGGCAGAAGAATTGAATTGGTACTTCAGAACTGTGTTCACTGGGGAGGACACAAGCAATCTCCCTGGGGTAGCAGTGGCTGAAGGACCTGAACGTAAGCGAATTTATATTTGCCAGAAATTGGTGTTGGAGAGGCTGTTGGGTCTGAAGTTTGATAAGTCCCCAGGGTCTGGTGGTCTACATCCCAGGGTACCGAAGGAGGTGGCTCGAGAAATCGTGGATGCGCTGGTGATTATTTACCAGAGTTTGATAGATTTGGGATCATTCCTGCGGATTGGAGGGTGGTTAATGTTGTATCACTTTTTAAGAAAGGTGGGAGAGAGAAAACAGCAAATTATAGACCAGTTAGTCTGACCTCAGTGGTGGGAAAGATGCTGGAGTCTATAATAAAGGATGAAATTGAGACATATCTGGATAGTAGTAACAGGATAGGTCAGAGTCAACATGGATTTATGAAGGTGAAATCATGCTTGACTAATCTTCTGGAATTTTTTGAGAATGTAACTCTGAACATAGATGAGGAAGATCCAGTAGATGTAGTGTACCTGGACTTTCAGAAAGCTTTTGATAAAGACCCACATAGGAGGTTAGTGAGCAAAATTAGGGCGCATGGTATTGGGGGCAAAGTACTGACTGGGATTGAAAATTGGTTGGCTGATAGGAAACAAAAAGTAGTGATAAATGGCTCCATTTCGGAATGTCAGGCAGTGACCAGTGGGGTACCGCAGGGATCAGTGATGGGACTGCAGCTTTTTACAATATATGTTAATGATATAGAGAATGGTATTGGTAATAACATTAGCAAATTTGCTGATGATACTAAGCTGGGTGGCAGGATGAAATGTGAGGAGGATGTTAGATTACAGGGTGACTTGGACAGGTTAGTTGAGTGGTCAGATGCATGGCAAATGCAGTTTAATGTGGATAAATGCATGGTTATCCACATTGGTGGCAAGAACAGGAAGGCAGATTGCTACCTAAATGGAAGCAATTTAGGTAAAGGGGCAGTACAAAGAGATCTGGGTGTTCTTGTACACCAGTCAATGAAGGTAAGCATGCAGGTACAGCAGGTAGTGAAGAAGGCTAATAGCATGCTGGCCTTAATAACAAGAGGGATTAAGTATAGAAGCAAAGAGGTTTTTCTGCAGCTGTTCAGGCCCCTGGTGAGACCACACCTGGAGTACTGTGTGCAGTTCTGGTCTCCAAAGTTGAGGAAACACATTCTGCTATTGAGGGAGTGCAGCGTAAGTTCTCGAGGTCAATTCCTGGAATGGCGGGACTATCTTACGCTGAAAGACTGGAGCAATTGGGCTTGTATATCCTTGAGTTTAGAAGACTGGGAGGGGATCTGATTGAGACATATAAGATTATTAAAGGATTGGACAGTCTGGAGGCAGGAAAAATGTTTCCGCTGATGGGCGAGTGCCGAACCAGAGGACAAAGCTCAAAAATACGGGGTAGATCATTTAGGACAGAGATGAGGAGAAACGTCTTCACCCAGAGGGTGGTGGCTGTGTGAAATGATCTGCCCCAGCGGGCAGTGGAGGCCCAGTCTCTGGATTCATTTAAGAAAGAGTTGGATAGAGCTCTCAAAGATAGTGGAATCAAGGGTTATGGAGATAAGGCAGGAACAGGATACTGATTAAGGATGATCAGCCATGATCATATTGAATGGTGGCGCAGACTCGAAGGGCAGAATGGTCTACTCCTGCACCTATTGTCTATTGTCTATAACGTCAACTGTCCTGCCCCTCGGATGCTGCCGACCTGCTGTGCTTTTCCAGCCCCACACTTTTCAACTCTGATCTCCAGCATCTGTTGTCCTCACTTTCCCTCAGCCTCTAATAGTAACAGATGGAAGTATTTTCACTCTTTCTGACATATTACTCAACAGCGTGATAATTTATGGAATGGGGACAGAAATTAAGCATTCCCTTGTGTAACATCAGGTTGGAGTGCCACATCAAGGTTGGGGAAGTAACAGTGAGATTGAGTGACAGAGGGTCAGTTCCAGGAATACAGTTTGTTCTTGGGAATGATTTAGCAGGATCCAAGATGGGAAAGGCACCCCTTGTGTTGGAGAAGCCAAAGTAAGACCAGGGAACAGGGGAATTAAAATAATAATACCCAGGGATTTTTCCAGACCATGTAGTAACAAGATCCCACTGTCGTAACTTACAACAGGAAGGAAAACCGAAAGAAAACTCCAAAGGAGTTGATGCACGGAAGACTCAGGCTAAAGCATTTCTAGTGGCTGGAATAAACAAGGACATGGTTAATTTTTGTTGTACATGTCATACATTCCAAATGGTAGGTAGGTCATAGGCAGTAATAAAACCAGCACCTTTGTTGCCAATTCCAGTATTCGACGAACCTTTCTCATGGTTATGATTAATTGTGTAGCTCCCCTTTCCAAATTAAAGTGGAAACCAATATCTGCTGATCATAATGGATGTGTCTACCCGATTTCTATGGATAATTCCATTATAGAATTTAAAGGCAAAAAGGGAGGTGGAGGAGTTGGTAGCTTTCTTTACTCACTCTGGGCTATGCAGTGTGATTCAGTCAGACCAAGGGTCTCATTTTACCGCGCAGCTGTTTAAGGACGTCATGGATAGCTTCAGCATGCAGCAGTTTTAATCAAGTGCATCGCATCCCGAATCCCAGGGAGTCTTGGAAAGTTGGCATCAGAAGCTGAAGTCAATATAAACAGCGTACTGTCAGAATTACCCGAATGATTGGAATAAAGGCGCCTCATCATATTCTTTGCCATTAGAGATGCCCCAAATAAATCTACTCACTTTCCTTCGTTTGAGTTAATACTCATACATGAAGTGAGAGGTCCGTTGAAATTAATTAAATATAAATTGACAGGACCGAAGTTAGAGATCTCACACTTGGATTATATATCTGACATGAGGGAGAAATTGGATGGAGTAGGTGAGTTAGCTAAACAGCACCTGAAGAGGACACAGCATTGAATGAAGCAGGTGGCAGATGAATACTCTGAAACATTGATGATTTCCCGTGGGAATGACGTGTTAGTATTGCCACCAGTGGCAGGAAATACCTTCAAAGCCAGGTTTCGTGTTCCCTTTCAAATTAAAAAAAAATTAAGTTAGTTCAACTATCTGGTAAAGATACCGGATATGACAAAAAAAAGTTAAGAGCACGTCATGTGAATGAGTAATGCACCACCACATTTGAGACTCAGGAACAGAGTTGTGGCCAGATGAACAAATTGTACAGTTTGTCTGTATGATGTGGTGATCTTTAGCAAGTGACTGAAAGCTCACATGTTACAGTTGGCTGAGCATGTTGAACGATGACAAGAAGCAAACTTGGTAATAAACTTAAAGAAAACAGAATTCGCGAAGGCAGAGGTGACGTTCTTGGGACATTACATTGGACATGAAAGGTTGACCCCATGGAACACAAAGACGAAGGGATTTGAGGAATTTCCACAACCATCCTCGAAGAAAGAGGTGCTTCGACTTTTGGAACTGCGTGGATTCTATCGGACGTTTGTTGCAAACTTCAGCAGCGTATTGGCACCACTGACGGATTTACTAAAGAAGAACACAGAATTGTGGTGGACAGAACAATGCCAGGAGGCATTTGAGGATTTTAAAGCAGGATTAATCACCGCACCAGTTTTAGCTATACCAAATATTTTGAAACCCTTTGAGAGTTGTGTTTGATGCTCGGGGTATAGGGGTCAGAGATGTATTGATACAGAAAGATAATGATGGAATTGAATGACCAATTGGATACTTATCGAAAACCTCAATATCCACCAGGAAATAATACAAAATTTCCAGTATTGAAAAAGAATGATTAAGTTTAGCACTGGACTGACAATATGTTAATGTTTATATGACAAAGGAATAGTCGGAGATGGTTGTGGAGAACGACATACCTCTCGCATTTTTTGGAATATTTAAAGACCTGAATATGAGACTATTTCATTGGAGTCTTATCTTACCAACTTTAACCTTACAAAACGTACATGCTGTAGGTCCGAAAATGTGATAGCAGATGCTTAATCGCGGATTTAAAGGAACATGTTTAGATAAAATTTGACTTATTGCAGTGTTATATATATTATGTGCAGAATTAATATGTATGGTATAGCTGAGATTAATACTTTTGTATTTCATAATAATGGGATTAGAGGAAAAGAAATGAAGCCATCTTTTCATTCTGCCATTTCATGTTTTTTTTTTGAAGTGGGGAGGTGTTATGAAGCCGAAATCATGTCCGGTCATTTAAAGACAGAACGGGTTTTGCTGAATACAAAGTACAGCCACAGATGCCAGCTAAAGGTCACACTGTTCCACATGTAACAATTAACTGGGAAATGGAAACCTGAGTTTTGTTTGCTGTTTTGACAACAATTCAAATATAACCAAACAGTTTAAATAACGCTCAGGATACCAGAAGCCAACAGAATGTGAATATTATTGTTTGGACACCTGGAAAGCAATCACATTCTGAGAATTATTGTATCATGGGGAGTATATAAACCCAGCATTTTGAACACTAGAGGGAGAGCCACTGCCATCCTACAGCAGAGTAACTGCTGTAGAGCAGGAGTGCTAACTGACCATCTCAAACACTCTCTATCAAAGATACATGTTCATGCCAAACCTACTTGTGTAAAAAAAAAGACCCAGGGAGACCAGCAGCTGGAAGATTGAACACAGCGGGGATGATAGAGAATGTGTGGTTGTAATGTTTCATATGTGGGTTGTTGGAACAGCATATTTTTACAGAGTCGGAGTCAGATAGTAAGTAGCTAAGACAAGGGGGACTTGGATTCGTGAATAGTTTTTGTTTAGTATTCACTATTAAAGTTAAGAAAATAACTTGCTATTTTTGTTTAAATAGTGGAATGTAGGAGATCTGTGTCACAGATGTTAACAGATTAACAAGGTGAGGCGAGCTTTTCTGGGTGTTTGGTTTTAATTAACAGAAGGGTTTGACTCAATTTTGTAAATGTCCATCCACGCTAACCCCAGTTCCCTGCAGTTGGCCCATATCTTTCAAGTCCTTTCCAATCGACATATTTATCCAAATGCTATTGAAATGCTGTTAATGTACCCCCTCAGCCAAATCTGCTGGCAGCTCATCCACGTACCAGCCCTCTGTGTAAAAAAGTTTCCCCTCAGGTTCCCTTTTATTCCTTTTCCTTTAACCTTCAACTGATCCCCTCTCGTCCTCGATTTTCTAAACTTTGGAAAAGACTGAGAGCATTCACCCTATCCATATCCCTCATGATTTTATACAGCTCTATAAGGACTCCCTCAGTCTCCCACACTCTAAAGAAAATGCCCTATCTTGTCTAACCTCTCCCTATAGCTCAGACCATTGGGTCCTGGCAATGTCCTTGCAAATTTCTTCTGCTGTCTTTCTAATTTCATAACATCCTCCCCATAACAAGGTGACAAAACTGAACACAATCCTCCAAGTGTGGCCTTACCAAAGTCCTGTGTAACTGAAACATAAATTCCCAACTTCTATACTCAATATCCTGCCTGATGAAGGCCAGTGTCGCAAATCCTCTTTTCACTGCCCTGTCGACCTGTGACTCCACTCTCAGAGAACCATGCACCTGAACCACAAGGTCTCTCTGCACACTACACCCCATAAGGCTGAACCCATGCACCATGGAACTCCTACCTTGATTTGAGATTCCAAAATGCAAGACCGCACATTTCTATATTAAATTCCATTGCCATTTTTCGGCCCACTTGCCCACCCGATTAAGGGCCTGCTGCAATTTCTGATAATCTTCCTCACTGATCATGCTCCCACTTATTTTAGTGTCATCTGCGAACTTACTAACATGCCTTGTACATTCTCAACCAAATCATAGATAACAAACAGCTATGGACCTCATCAAAGGCCTTAATGAAATCCGTAGAGACGACGTTTACCGCTCTGTCCTCATCAAGCTTCTTGGTCACTTCATTAAAGGACTCTAAGAAATTTGGGAAGCATGATCTCCCACTCACAAGTCTATGCTAACCGGTCTGAATCAAATCCTGTGTATGTAATGGGTGCATTCAATGGTATGCTGTCCTTCATTGTAAGATGATTCGAGTACATAAGTAAAGCCATCTTCCTGCTGTTGTAGAGCGTTGCTGAGAGAGTATTTGGGGCACTCTCTACAGATTTGATCTCCTTTGTAAGGAATGATCTCCTTCCCACAGATACTGATGATGGTTTCATGAGAGTAAAGTGAAGAAGCTGAGTGTTTAACCTGTCGAGCTGTGAGAGACCAAGAAAGAGTGATGCTGAAACACGAGGAGTTATTTCCAAAACAGACTTTGACAGAGAGAGAAATTCCATACATTGATTGGTTTGATTTATTGTCACGTGTATCTCAGTACAGGAAAACACTTTATTTATGAGCAGTGAAGACAGGTCATAGTAAGCATGGCCAGACAGATAATAGGGAGGAAATAGACTTCGACAGAGTAAGGCATACAAGTTACACTGCACAGGACATGTCCTCGACAAGATCAACGTGAACTAGATCACCATTATTTGAACTTAGTGAATCCATTCATCAGCCTAACGTGCCTTTCCTAACAGTTTATATGCCTTTACTAACTCTCCCCATGTTATTGTGCAGTCGGCGTGTGAGCCCGTACTGAACATCAGGTTGCTTACAATCCCCAACAGCAGCCACAATACCTTCCGTCTGAAACAGGTAGCCATTCCCACCCACTTCCGCCCTACATTGAAAGACCAGGCTTTCTTCTCGGAGATGAAAGATGCCTTCTTGAGACTTCACACAAGACATATAGTTTCTCTGCTCACCGCTAGAGAAACATGTTAAAGTCCCACGTGTGTATCATAGGGAATGGAGCCAAGAGGAACAACGTGGAGCAGTCTGTCTATGCAGCCTCTGCTCCACTTGTTCATCATGTTAGAGCATCAATTAGGAGACAGTGAGGACTGCCGATGCTGGAGATCACAGTAGAGAGTTGATTGCTGGAAACGCACAGCCGGTCAGGCAGCATCCGAGAACCAGGAGAATCGACGTTTCGGGCAGAAGACATTCATCAGGAATCAACATAAATTACCTCATTCTGCCCCTGTGTAAGTGCATTATGGTGGGAATGGCCTCCTACTGTTCATGTGTAAGTGACTCAAGGGACTGACTGGATACTTCCTCGCCCAATTGGACAGGGCCAAGGGCCTTACTGGGTTCCTGTTTGACCGCTCGATGTGCTGACAAGTGTGATAATGCTGCAGCTTTAAGAGGTTATTTTGTCCTGGTTAATTTTAAGAGAGAGATTGAACGACCGTTACCAAGCTGGCTAGTTAAGACCACTCGAGTAAACAGCGAGGGACGCCTTGGGTTTTGTTTTAATGCAGTCTGAATGGGTGTGGCCAGCTCTCACAGATTAGGATCTCTGGGTTTTGGTTTCTCAGTAACATCAAAAACTATAAGGGTCTCCACAGAGTTGGAAGCATCAGGGAGTGTCTCCTGGTTGCTACCCTCTCTGAAATTTCTCTTGCTGCTGTTTTTAATTCCTGGATTGGAGAAATGATTGTGCCAATCTGTGTCTGAATATTCCTTTTTGCCAAGGGCTGTGTTTATGGGATTTTCCTATCTTGGAACAGTTCATGAGTAATAGTTCCTAGATCCATTATTCTGTTAACTTGTCCAATAGAATTATGTTATTCTAAATTCCTCTTTTTTTGGTTTTGTTTCATCTTTCGTGTTTAAGTAGATGGTGTTTTGCTTCACACCGAGTAGTTTGACCAGTCTCATTGCACCTGGGACAGAGACTTTACATTTCCTTTAAAATAAGAAAACATTAGAATCGCGGCTACTGCCTTCAAATATTTTCGAGGGGCTCCGATGTGGTCCATCACACTAGACTCCTTTCCTTCCTGAGAAATAGTCTGGAGACACTGAGTGGGCTGTCCCTGTTCTTCTCCAATAGTGTCAATGGGCTGAATGGCTTCCTCATATTCCTGTGGAAACCAGCCTGAGGTGCTGAATGAACTCTTGTTTTACTGTGGCAATAGGCAGTGCTGTTACATGAATGTTACAGAGACGTTAACAGCACAAGTCTCAATGGAGTCTGGGTCTTGCTGCACATGTACACAGACCAGTTCAGGAGCTGAGGGGGGACAAAATGTTCCAAACATTGTGGAATCTTCAGTGACCATCCCCACTTCTGATCTTATGGTGGGGAGGGTGGGGGCGGGGAGACATGGATGAAGCAGCTGAAGATGTTTATGAAGAGGAAGCTACCCTGAGGATTTCCCACAGAGTTGTCCCAGGACAGAGATGATGACCATCTTCCTTTTTGCCACGTTTGACTCCAAACACTGGAGAGGTTCCCATGATGTCCAGTTTTGTTAAGCTCCTTGGTGTCAACAGAAGTCAACCACTGCCTTGATATCAGGGCCAGTCATTTTTACCTGAACCCTTTGCGTCAACATCTTTTGTTCATATCAATAAGCCATGATATAGGAGCAGCAACTGTTTTATTCAAACAGGTGGGATTGAATGAGTGGCTTGCTCTTTTCAAGAATGTTGGGGAGCAAGATGACTGAACGTATTTGTAGAGGAGGTAGATGGATATTGACCTGTCGGAGACCTGAGGGCTATGAAGAATTGGGTATGAAAGAGGATTTGAGACCAAGAGCAGATCAGTCATGATCTTAGTGAAGGGCAAGGCAGGCTTGGGGAGTGAACGACCTGCCCCTATTTCTGATGTTCTCCCAAATTGTTATTTGAAAGTTAGTGGGTGTTATTTTCATGAAAGTTCTGTTATTGAATGTTGCAGTCAGGGAGACCAGAGGATTTTGTGAGCCATTGCTTGGTGAGGTATGTGGGCTGTATTCACAGTGAATCTGGGTCTACAACATGACCAAAAAATGGAGCACAAGTTGCAGAGAGGGGGATCTCTGCAAAGAGAGATGAGGGGCCTCTTTCATAGCCAGCCTGGATTTTCCAATTACATTTCCCAAATCACTTCAAACCGTGTGGGACAGTCTTGAAGGGGCGAATGGTCTCCTCTGTTTCTGTGCACCAGGTCACAGCAGTAAGTAGCCTCCAACTGCTCCTGTCTAGCAGGTTTGAGGGGCTGAATGGAACACAGGAACATGGGACTGAGGAGCAGGAGTGGGTCATTAGATACTTTGAGCCTTCTCCACCAGGCACTAAGATCGTGGCTGATCAGGTTGTCGTCTCAGCCTCACTTTCCCGTATGTGTCCCATTATGCATGACTCACTTCTCTGTCAAATATTTACCTCACGCAGCTTTCAATCAATATGAGCATAGAGGCACAAAAAACTTCCAGTGAAGAGAATTCTGACTCGAATGGTCCTTTCAGAATTTTTTGTCATCCCACTTGTCGAATCAGAGAGTCGTGCAGAACGGAAACAGACCCATTAGTGCAATCAGTTCACTCCGAGCAGATGTCAAATCTGAACCAGTCCCATTTGCCAGCATTTGGCCAATATCCCTCCTCTCAGATACTTTTAAATGTGCGATTGTAACCAACTTCACCACTTCCTCTGACAGCACTTTCTATGCACACACCACTCTGTGTGTGAAACATTTACCTCATTCGCAATCTCACCTTCAACCTATGCCCTCTTGTTCTAGAGATCCCACTCCCCCCCCCCCACCCATCCTGGGGAGCAGAAAATGGCTGTTCAGAATATCCATGCCCCTGATGGTTTTATAAATCTCTATAATGTCACCCCTCAACCTCTGACACTTCTAGGGGAAACACCTCAACCTAACCAACCTCTGCATGAAGCTCAAATCTCCAGTACTGGAACATCCGTGTCAATCTTTTCTTCAGAAAACCGAGTTGTACGCAGTATTCTTAAAGTGTCCTCACAACATCCTGAACAGATACAACATGCCACCACAACTCCTGTACTGAATGTTCCGACTGATAAGGCTAATGTGTTCTGTACCACACTGTCTACCTGTGACTTCACTTTCAAGGAATAATGTACCTGCAGCCCGAGGTCCCTTTATTCCACAACACTCCCCAGGACCTGATCATTAAGTGTATAATTTCTGCCTTGATTTGCCTTCATACAATATAAAACTTCGTATTTATCTAAATTAAACTTCATCTGTCACTCCTTGCCCCTTTGTCCCATCCAATTGTGGTCTCGTTGTACTCTGAGATAATCTACTACACCACCTTTCTGATGTCATCTGTAACCTTACTAACTATGGCCCCAGTATTCACATCTAAATCCCTTACATAAATGATGAAATGCAGTGAACTCTACTGATTCTTACAGCACACTGCTGCTCACAAGCCGCATGTCTGAAAAATACCCCTCTTCCTTCAAGCGAAATGTGACCAGCTTCTTCTATATCCCATGTGACTGAAAAATACTAATCTGTCTACCAATCGGAATGAAATACTAGCTACGAAGAAAGGCTGAGTAGGTTAGGTTTTTTTTTCCCTAGAAAAAAGGAGATTGAGGGGGTCCTGGTTGAGGTTTCCAAAATCACGAAGTGTATAGCCAGGGTGGATAGAGACAAGCTTTTTCCCAGGGTGAAGGATTCAATAAAGAGAGATCGTGCTTTCAAGGTGAGAGGTGGAAGGTTTAAAGGGAATACACGAGGTAAGTACTTCACACAGAGGGTGGTGGGCATTTGGAACACGTTTCCAGCAGATGTGGTGGAGGCAGGCACGGTAGATTAATTTAAGATGCGTTTGGACAGATGCATGAGTAGGCGGGGAGCAGAGGGATACATATGCTTAGGAATTGACCAACAGATTTAGACAGTACATTTGGATCGGCTCAGGCTTGGAGGGCGAAGGCCCTGTTCCTGGGCTGTAAATTTTCTTTGCTCTTTGTTCTTTAAATGAACACCTTGCTGAAGTTCATACAGACAATGTCAACCAAACTGCCTTCATCAATCTTCTTTGGCACCTCTTCAAAAAACTCAACCAAATTAATGAGACATGATTTCTCAGACAGAAAGCCACATTGTCTACCCTGATCAGCCCTTGCCTTCCCAAATGTATGCAAATTGTGTCCCTCAGAATCCCCTCCAACAACTTTCCCACCACTGACATCAGGCTCACCGGTCTATAGTTCCCTGGCTTTTGGGTCACTGTTTCCTTTTCTAGTCCCACTCCTCCACTGCTCACAACAAATGTTAAATGTGACCAGGTTGGTGATATGGCCGATGATATCGGTCTCAGACTAGGTCAGGGTCAGTTTTAGGAACAAGTCGGGCTAGTTTCTTTAATCTGCTAAAACAACATGTTTATAACCCAGAGCAATGTTACTCAAAACATAATGGAAAAATGAATGGCAAACTGTTTGGATATTGCAAATATATCATCAATATTTCCCTTTCTAAAAGCACTGACACACACACACACACACACACACACACACACACACACACACACACACACACACACACACACACACACACACACACACACACTCACTCTCTCTCTCTCTCTCTCTCTGTGCACTTTCCACTTGAAAAAACTTTGTCCAGATATTATCGGAACTCATGACAAAGGAAAAATTGTGAAATTGTCCAAAACATTATTCTGCTTCTGAAGATATTGTACTCACACAAGCTGCAAGCAATGGGATTTCATCCTGGGAGAGTTTGGATTTGACTGAATTCCCTTTGCTTTATGCAGTGAGTAGATTCCAGTGAATTCTGGTTATGGATCATCCAAAGGGTAGCACGGTGGTTAGCACTGCTGCCTCACAGCACCAGGGACTTGGGTTAGATTCCAGCCTTGGGTTACTGTCTTTGTGGAGTTTGCACATTCTCCCCGTATCTGTCAGAGCTTCTAATGGGTGATCCAGTTTCCTACCACAAACTGTGTAGGTTCGGTGGATTGGTCATGCTAAATTTTCCTTAGTGTTCAGCGATTTCTAGGTTATGTGCAATAGTCAGAGGTAAATATAGGGAAATGGGTTGGGAAGGTTGGTATGGACTTGTTGGGTCGAAGGGCATGTTTCCACACTGCAGGGATTCCATAAAAATAAGAATGGTAACGATGACTGGAGAGATATTTTAGCTCGCACACATTGCTGTGATGAGGAACAATGAAGGAGAGAAAATGCAATAACCCATTCCTTCTCAGGCAGATTACATTTTCTCCCTCTCTGAGTTCAATCACACAGTAATGTCATCCTGTCCCAAACTGGACCATGTGAGTTCTCCTTGTACATTGTCCAAACTTTGTCTCCATCACATTCCCTGTTCCATGTAGGTGCATCATTGCTGCTGTCATACACAGAGCCATATCCTGAGCAGAAAATGGTCTTGGTCAATTTGAAGATATGTTTATATGTCCCTGCGTCATTAAAAAATAAAAGTGTTTAATTTATTCAGAATACCTGTGTTAAACTGAATGCATTTTTTAAAGAAATACAGAAATTGCTGGAAAATCTGGCCAGGTCTCTCAGTACCCAGATGCTGTAGTTGTACCAGCCTCCACCACTTCCTCTGGCAGCTCATTCCATACGCACACCACCCTCTGTGTGAAATGGTGCCATCTAGGCCTCCTCAAAACATTTCCCCTCTCACTTTCCACCAATGCCCTCTAGTTTTGGACGCCCCTAACCTGGGGAATAACCCCTGATTACTCACCCTATCTATGGCCATTTTGATTTTATAAACCGCTACTGCTGCAAAATATGACACCAATCAACTCGAATAGCTGTACTTTCACTCATCCTGGGCCGAAATTCTGAAATGCAATACTGATTTTTCGTCTTTCTCCATCAAGTAACAATTCTAAATCCATTTTAATCAGTTTGTTCAGATGTATCCTGAGACACTTCTGTGGGCTTTTCGCCTAGACCTTTGTGCCCGGAGGCAGGGACACTAGCATCACTCAGCAATACCCATAAAGCTAGAACAGTATTCTCCTGTGTGTTTATTCATCAGACTGTCCTGACATGCTGGGACATACCTCTGCAACAGGCAGGACTTGAATCCAGGCCTTCTAGCCCAGAGGTAGGAACACTACCACACAAGTTCAGGAATTGGAATCAAATCAAGAACTCTGACTCAGAGACAGGGACACTACCCACTACACTACCATACCCAGATGTTGGGTCATATTTTAGTGCCCACTTTCCGCTCGGTGTGGATTTATTATAATCAGGTTCCCATTACTGAATTACACAAAACACTTTGTATTGTTAAACAAATGCAAGGTATTTGTCTCAACTGTAGGATATTGAGTGTACGTGCTGTGCCATTGAAATTAACTATAAACATCTTTAATTGCTATTATCTGTAGTCTGCAATATTAAGGAAGCAATTCCTGCAGACACACTCTACCCAATGAAGGGTCTCAAATAGATATTTATTACTGAAGACCAGAGACGAAGGAAGAGCTTAATTTCTGACCCCAAAGCACCGATCACTCTTACCCAACTCTAACGTGCGACTCCCCTCTTCCTGGCCGCTGATTACTGTCCAGCCTCTCCTCCCCACTGACTGTGTCTGCAATCTGTCCCTCCTCCCCCTAACCACACAAGGCAAACCAAGTTCAGGGTTTTTGTGAAAATCAAGGCCGGAGTGTGCAGGCCTCCTGGAGACGGATGGGCGTTTTAAAATTGAAGGGGGAGGGGGAGGTGACAGTAATATCACACACTGGGCTGAGGGGTGGCTGATTGAGTTTAGTTTAGATTAATGCGAGGGATTGGATTTGGTAAATCAAACAACAGCAGGATCTATACAATTAAAAGAAAAGCCTTTGGCAGTGTTGTAGAACGGAAACCTAGGCCGTTAGGTTTAATTCTTTAAAATTTGCATCTCGTGCAGATAGTATGGTAAAGAAGGTGTTTAACACACTTGTCTTCATAGGACAGGCCTTTGAGTATCGGAATTGGGATGTCATGTTGAGGTTGTACAGGACATTGGTGAGACCTCTTCTGGAATACTGTGTCCAGTCTGGTCACCCTGCCCGCTCATTCCATAGGCACACCACCCTCTGGGTGAAAAAGGTGCACCTTAGGTCACTTTTAAATGTTTCCCCTCTCACCTTAAACCTATGTCCTCTATTTGTGGTCTCCCCTACCCTTAGAAAATACCTTGACTATTCACTTTGATATTACTGACGTTGATATTATTAAGCTGGAGAGGATTGAGAAGAGATTAACCTGGATGTTGCTGGGAAATGAGGGTGTGAGCTATGAGGAGAGGCTGGATCGGCTGGGACTTTTTTCACTGAAGAATATGAGATTAAGCAGTAACTTTACAGAGGTTTATAAAATAATGAGGGTTACAGAGAAACTGAAGGACTGATGTCTTTTCTCTAGAGTTGAGGATTCAAAACTGAGGGATTTTTAAGGAGCGAGGAAAAAAGATTTACGAAATTCATGAGAGGTAATTATGTTAGACAGAAGCTGGCTTGTGTGTGGAATGAACTTCCAGAGGATGTGGTGAAAGCAGGGACAGTTACAATGTTTGAAGGACATTTAGATCAGTCCATGGATAAGACATCAGTTTGGATGGGGCTGTGAACAGCTGCCCTCCCCCTCCCCCTCTCTGAATGTATCCCTGTTGGTTTTCACCCTCTGCCAATGCCTGTGCAGTGGCATGTGCAGGCCAGCAGAGGGTAGCATTGCATCACTTTAAGCACCACAGAGACTGCCAGACCTGCCCCACACAGAGAAACACAGATACACACACGGGAATGGTAAGGACACGGCGGGAAGCTTATCTGGTAACTTAAATGAAACATTAAAAAATGCTCAATTCGCCTCGTAGACTGTTAAAATATGAGTGACAGAGTACTCCCAAATTCCACTGTTTAAATAAAAAACATCAATTTATTTTTTCACTCTGAGAGGGAACATTTGACATGAACTATTCGCAACTCTGGGACCCTCTTTCTCTTAACTGCTTATTACCCGACTCCAGCTCTATAGCAATATACTGTTTCTGGGTCTGCCATCCTCTCGTATCACAGATGCTTGTAAGCTCTCAGTTCAGAACAGCATTCCCTCTCACTTGAAGGTACAATACACACTTTCAACTTCATCACATTATACCCTGATGAATATCGATAAGTTGTTTCATGGGGACTGTGAGGCTATGACGATCTCAATGTTTGTAGATAAGACCAAACTGGAAGAATTGTAAAGTCTATGGAGGAGAGTGTGGAACTCCAACAGGACAATCACACGTTGATGCAGTGTTCAGGTTTATGGCAGATGGGGATCAGTGCAGAGCAGTTTGAGGTAATACACTTTGGTAGGAAAGACAATGAAAGACAGTTTAAAACAGGCCGTACCATTATAAAGGGTTTGCAGGAGCAGATGGTCCTGCGTGTATATGAGCATAGATTGTTGAAGATATCAGGACAAGTGGGGAGAGCAGTAACTATCACAGATTAGTTTCAATATCTGAGCTGTTTACAGGAGGAGGTGTCGGAGGGAGTCTCGGTGCTCCCTTCCTGGGAGGTGGTGTTGACGATGTGTTGTGAGCCCACCCTCATGTCCACCGAGACTCTGGGGATTCCATTTGTACCAGCTCGACACAAAAAGGGAGATGACATCAGGGCCATGGCTTCTAAGTTGTGCCAGGGGGAAACAGAGCTGCCAGTGGGTTTAAAGTGAGAATTGTCCTTTCACTGAACATTGCTCCTTACTCGGTCGGTGGGACGTGGATGTTTCAGAATCTCCACACGAGGCGAACCAGTCCTCTCCGCCTCGTATAAGGGTCTTCCCAACATGGTGGGCGGAGGGGGTGAGTGAACAGATATCAGCCACTCCACCATCTGGCTTGGCCATTTCTGCCCTATTCCAGGCTGGTGGTGGTGACGATGTGTTGTGAGCCCACCATCCTGGAATGGGAGGGAGGGAGGGAGGGTGGAAGTGTGTAGCCCTGCTGTTAGTGTTAGTGAAGGTGGGGAGGGGGTCATGATGAGGTGTCTGGAGGGAGTCAGTACACAGTGTTGTAGTGTGGGGGTGAAGTGGAGGGAGGGGAGAGAGAGGGAGAGAGAGAGAGAGAGAGAAAGACAGAGACAGAGAGAGAAGGTGCTGCATGCAGTAGTGAGAGTGGTGGACCATGAGCCTTGTTCGGGGGTCGGTGCTATAACAGATATACAGTGAGTGTGAGGGAGCAGAGAGAATGCTGTGACCCTTATCCTGACAGAGTGGGGAAGGTTATTGATGCTTGTCCTGTATTGCTGGACATTTCTTCAGACCTCAGATACTGTACTGAGCTGGGTGGGGAGCTCAGACGCTGCTCAGTGGGTCTGGTGGTGTCGCCCCCCTCTGGGAAGAGAATGGTCCCCCTCTGTAATAGCCCATCCACCAGGCCCTCCGTGCCCCTGTTGACAAACCGTGGTGTAATTGTCTTTTATCTGCCAGGCTCTGGGTAAACTGTGCAGGGCAGCTCCAAACTGAGAAAGCTCAATCGTGTGCTCATTATCCTTTTAAAGACATCAGTGTCAGGGATCAAAGAATATCCAGTGGCATCTGGGTGAATGTGTGTACCTCCAGCCGTGAAGGACGCTATTTACAAAGCTGTAGAACAAATGCTCATCCAAAACTCACCATCATCTGACCTCACACCAATATCCATCTTTCCCATCTTTCCTGGGAAGACTAGTTACAGGATTATATCGAAGTGTCTATATTTCAGCATTCTGAAAACTGGGAACACATCCTTCCATGACACTGTCCCTCAGTCTCCCCCTCACTGTCTATACACCAAACCCCTCCCATGTGGAGTTACTTAAACTGATTTCCCCGCCATTTCTCCCTGTCAGTGATGTTCACACCCACAGCACCCCCTTGTCAGGACACAAGGGAGAGATTGAGCTGTAAATGGGTGGGAGCTGCACATCCTGTCACTTCCAGCATGGGCTGCAAGTTTGCCCACACTGGGCAGTGATCTAGAACAGTGTTACTGAGCAATGTACTGGGGTGGAGTACACAGTCCTACATGCTGGGAGGGTAACTGCTCCTGGTTTGCAAATTAATTCACGGGTGATGACTGCACAGATCGCTGAGCTGGTCAGTCATTCGGGTTGAGGTTTATAGATAGTGCAATGCTGTGGTTTGTGTAGCTCCTTATGCTGGATGAATACCTGTTTCAGGTTCACACATTAGTGCCCTGCTGTGGTCTGCACAGCTCCCAGTGCTGGACAGGTATCTAGTCTGGGGTTACAGATCAATGCACTGCTGTGGTCTGCGCAGTGTTCCACTCTGGACAGATTGCTGGATTGTATTGATCAGTGTAATGGATGAATCTGGACAGATTGCTGGGTTGTACTGAGCAGGACACTGGCCTGGTGTACACAGTGTTCCACGGTGAACAGACATCTCCCTCTGGGTGTATGGTGTCTGGGCTGGTTCTGTGAGGTGGATTGAGAATGTGGTATATCTAAACATTTCAGCTGATCTGGCGATGCCTTTTGTTCCCATTCCTGTGATTGGACCCTCTGTCTCTCACTCCATTAATGTTACAGTGTGTCCAGGTACAGTCCATCATGTTGGTGGGGTGGGTAGAGTGGGAAAGGTGATGGACAGGTCAAGGGGTTACATAGAACGTTCTGTCCCCGATATTCTATAACTGCCATTCCCCGGAACGTTCTGTCCCCAAAATTCTACGACTGCCATTCCCCGGAACGTTCTGTCCGTGACATTCAATATCTGACACTCCCCGGAAAGTTCTGTCGCCGACATTCTCTAACTGACATTCCCCAGAACGTTCTGTCCCTGACATTCTATAACTGACATTCCCCGGAACGTTCTGTCCCTGACATTGTTTGTGAACGGCCGGACGTCAGTGAATTGAGCAAACGATAAGATCCCAAGGGAAGAGATCCCGTTCCAGGGAGAAGGAGAAACTGTTCCGAAGGCCCCTCAGGCAGTTAAAGGGGTGAATACGTTTTACCTGCGTTTACATTTCTCCACGTCACCGGATCGACCACAATTTAGACGAAAATACAGAAATTCCCAAACTCCGTTTGTCTTCAGGAAACTGGGAGAGAATCCTTCAGGACAGCAACGTTCCCACCCTCCGTATTAGGAACAGGGAAGGAGTGACCTGTGTCTGCTCTCGAGTGATCGAGTGTTTGGGAATGTTCTAGAAACCATCTGTCCTTATGGATGTGTTTCTGTGTGTTTGGGGAGGGAGGGCTTCTGGTGTTTCATGTCACATTTCTGTCAGTAATTCTGATCTTCCCATTTGTTATTCCAGCTCCAATTATTTGAATAAATCCCTGAATGCAGGGACACATTTGAAAATCTCACTGGGTCCCCTATCAAACGGGTCCCTTTGCCTCCAGGCTGGTGGATAATGGGTTTGTTTTCCTTCCTCTCAGTTAACGTAGTGACCATCTACGTCCTGCTTTATAAAGATTGTGGATTGTCTCCATGTGTCAGACGTTACCTGGGGGCCATGGCAGCGGCGGATCTCCTGTTCATTATCCTCGACCTGATCCTGAGACACATTCCCATTGTTTATCAGGAACAGTTTTATTTCTTTTTGGACTCCGTCCCCGTGTGTAATATCCACGCCGTCCTGGTTTATGCAGCCACTGACTGCTCTGTCTGGTTCACCGTCACTTTCACCTTTGATCGGTTTGTGGCCATTTGTTGGCAGACGCTGAAAAGTAAATATTGCAGTGAGAAAACGGCGGCTGTGGTTCTGGGAGCAGTGACTGTGCTGAGCTGTTTAAAGAACATTTCCTGGTATTTTATGCTCGAGGCTCAGTATTTGCTGGTGAACGTCCCCTGGTGTTGTGATGTAACAGACGCTGTTCTATACTCCATTGTCTGGGTCACAATCGAGTTCCTCCACTACATTCTAACCCCGTGTGTCCCATTTCTCCTGATTCTGCTGCTCAATGTTCTCACCGTCAGACACATTTTAGTGACCAGCAGAGCCCGCAGGAGACTCCGCGCTCACACCAATGGGGACGCTCAGTGTGACACTGAAATGAGAAACCGAAAAAAATCCATGATATTACTGTTTGTGATCTCGGCCAATTTCATCCTGTTATGGTCAACGTTCATGCTGTATTCTATATGGTACCAGATGTGGTTGATTGGGTATTGGTCTGTTTATCTCGATTGGTTTGTTCAGGAATTGGGCTTCATGCTGCAGCTCCTCAGTTGCTGCACAAACACCGCGATTTATGCCGTGACCCAGACTAAGTTCAGGCAGCAGCTGAAGAATGTGCTGAAATATCCCTTCACCCAAATCCATCCATCAATCAAATTCCCTCATTAATCACACCATCCGGGATTTTCTCATTTCAGTTCAGTGTTTCAGCGATGGAGGAGCCTGTCGCTATGGTAACAGACTGAGGGTAGCGCTGATTTGTCCACCCTTATCCCACAGGGGGGTTACAGGGAAACATTTCAATGTTTCTCACAATTCAGGGGCCAGTGAGAAAAGGCACCATCCCACTGACTGTATCCATCACTGCCATTTGTAACCAATAAAAATGTTGATTAAAGCGTGCCGAGCAGCAGAGTGACCGATGTTGTTGTGTGTCTTTGTGTTGGAGAAGCTGAGCTGGAGAGAGACAGACTCAGCCCCAAGTCCTGGTCCTCAGGGAAGGGGAGGGCCCCGCGCCATATGCTCAGGAGCTGGGTTTAACTCCCTCTGACCCCCCCACTCCAACTTGACCTCCCCATTTCCTCTCCCCCACTCTCTCCACCTGCCTCCACTCTTTCCTCTACGCCCTGCCCTGCACTCTCTCTGTCTCCTGCCGTCTGTCTCCCTCCCGCAATTCCATCTCTACCCCATTTTTCCCCCTCCTCCCACCTCCCACATCTCTCTTTCTCCTTATAACCACCCCTCAAACCACATGCAGCCACAGCACCAACCACTACACCCCTCCCCAGTCTCTGGATCAGAGGGAGAGGGACGCGTCATGGAGACAGACTGCGTAAGAGAGGGAGGGAGGGGCAGGAGGGAAAGAGATTTAGTCAGAGAGAAACAGAGGGAAGTGGGGAGAAAGAGAGACCGAGGTAGGGGGATCGAGAGTGAGAGAGGTGGACAGAGAGAGAAGGTGCAGGGAGAGACAGAGAGAGAGAGGGGCAAGGGAGAGATAAGGTGAGGGAGAGAGAGATAAATTAGGGGAGGACATAATGAAAGAGGGGTCAGAGAGTGAGGGTCAGGGAGAGGGGGACAGAGAGTGGGGGGACAGAGAGAGGGGGACAAAGAGAGGGGGAACAGAGAGAGGCGGACTGAGAGTGGGGGACAGAGTGAGAGGGACAGAGAGTGAGGGATGGAGAGAGTTTGGGACAGAGAATTGGGGATGGAGAGAGTTGCGGACGGGGGGATAGAGAGGGTGATGGGTGATAGAGAGGAGGGAGTGAGTGGGGGACACAGAGAAAAGGGGGTCAGTGAGAGCGTGGTGACAGAGAGGGGGACAGAGAGATAGGGATAGAGAGAAAGGGCGGCAGAGAGAGTGGGACAGAAAGATGAGGACAGAGAGAGAGGGACAGAGAGAGAGAGGGACAGAGAGAGGGGAGACAGAGAAGGGGAAAAAGAGAGGGGGACAGACAGAGGGGGACAGAGTGAAAGGGGGGACAGAGAGAACTGGAGAGCGAGGGGGACAGACAGAGGGCAACAGACAGAGGGAGACAGAGAGTGGAGAACAGAGAGAGGGGGACAGAGAGTGGGGGACAGAGAGAGTGGGACCGAGAGTGGGGGATGGAAAGAGTGGGGGACAGAGGTGGGGTCGGGGTACTGAGAGGGAATTGACAGAGAGAGGGCGGAGTGAGAAGGGGGACATAGAGAGAGGGGGGACAGAGATAGCGTGGGGACAGAGAGAGGGACAGAGAGAGAGGGATAGAGAGAGGGGGGACAGAGAGGGGAGGGACGGAGATGGGGGCACAGAGATGGGGGCACAGAGGGGGGGAACAGAGAGAGTGCGGACAGGGAGAAGGGGGGGACAGAGAGTGAAGGGGACAGAGAAACGGGGGGACAGAGAGAGGGGGTGCAGAGAGAGGGGTAAAGAGAGACAGGGGCAGAGGGGGCGGACTGAGAGCGGGGGAACAGAGAGGGCTGGGACCGAGAAGTGGGGGACAAAGGGTGGGGGACAGAGAGAGGGATACAGAGAGGGGGGACAGAGAGAGGGGGGGACAGAGAGGGGGGACAGAGAGATGGGGACAGAGGAAGAGGGGAGACAGAGAGAGGGGGGTCAGAGATAGAGGAGGACTGAGAGAGAGAGAGGGACCGAGAGTGGGACAGAGAGGGGGGTACAGAGAGAGGGCTGTGACCGAGAAGGAGGGGACAGAGAGGGGGACTGAGAGAGAGAGGGACAGAGAGAGGGGAGACAGAGAAGGGGAAAAAGAGAGGGGGACAGACAGAGGGGGACAGAGTGAAAGGGGGGACAGAGAGAACTGGAGAGCGAGGGGGACAGACAGAGGGCAACAGACAGAGGGAGACAGAGAGTGGAGAACAGAGAGAGGGGGACAGAGAGTGGGGGACAGAGAGAGTGGGACCGAGAGTGGGGGATGGAAAGAGTGGGGGACAGAGGTGGGGTCGGGGTACTGAGAGGGAATTGACAGAGAGAGGGCGGAGTGAGAAGGGGGACATAGAGAGAGGGGGGACAGAGATAGCGTGGGGACAGAGAGAGGGACAGAGAGAGAGGGATAGAGAGAGGGGGGACAGAGAGGGGAGGGACGGAGATGGGGGCACAGAGATGGGGGCACAGAGGGGGGGAACAGAGAGAGTGCGGACAGGGAGAAGGGGGGACAGAGAGTGAAGGGGACAGAGAAACGGGGGGACAGAGAGAGGGGGTGCAGAGAGAGGGGTAAAGAGAGACAGGGGCAGAGGGGGCGGACTGAGAGCGGGGGAACAGAGAGGGCTGGGACCGAGAAGTGGGGGACAAAGGGTGGGGGACAGAGAGAGGGATACAGAGAGGGGGGACAGAGAGAGGGGGGGACAGAGAGGGGGGACAGAGAGATGGGGACAGAGGAAGAGGGGAGACAGAGAGAGGGGGGTCAGAGATAGAGGAGGACTGAGAGAGAGAGAGGGACCGAGAGTGGGACAGAGAGGGGGGTACAGAGAGAGGGCTGTGACCGAGAAGGAGGGGACAGAGAGGGGGACTGAGAGAGAGAGGGACAGAGAGAGGGGAGACAGAGAAGGGGAAAAAGAGAGGGGGACAGACAGAGGGGGACAGAGTGAAAGGGGGGACAGAGAGAACTGGAGAGCGAGGGGGACAGACAGAGGGCAACAGACAGAGGGAGACAGAGAGTGGAGAACAGAGAGAGGGGGACAGAGAGTGGGGGACAGAGAGAGTGGGACCGAGAGTGGGGGATGGAAAGAGTGGGGGACAGAGGTGGGGTCGGGGTACTGAGAGGGAATTGACAGAGAGAGGGCGGAGTGAGAAGGGGGACATAGAGAGAGGGGGGACAGAGATAGCGTGGGGACAGAGAGAGGGACAGAGAGAGAGGGATAGAGAGAGGGGGGACAGAGAGGGGAGGGACGGAGATGGGGGCACAGAGATGGGGGCACAGAGGGGGGGAACAGAGAGAGTGCGGACAGGGAGAAGGGGGGACAGAGAGTGAAGGGGACAGAGAAACGGGGGGACAGAGAGAGGGGGTGCAGAGAGAGGGGTAAAGAGAGACAGGGGCAGAGGGGGCGGACTGAGAGCGGGGGAACAGAGAGGGCTGGGACCGAGAAGTGGGGGACAAAGGGTGGGGGACAGAGAGAGGGATACAGAGAGGGGGGACAGAGAGAGGGGGGGACAGAGAGGGGGGACAGAGAGATGGGGACAGAGGAAGAGGGGAGACAGAGAGAGGGGGGTCAGAGATAGAGGAGGACTGAGAGAGAGAGAGGGACCGAGAGTGGGACAGAGAGGGGGGTACAGAGAGAGGGCTGTGACCGAGAAGGAGGGGACAGAGAGGGGGACTGAGAGAGAGAGGGACAGAGAGAGGGGAGACAGAGAAGGGGAAAAAGAGAGGGGGACAGACAGAGGGGGACAGAGTGAAAGGGGGGACAGAGAGAACTGGAGAGCGAGGGGGACAGACAGAGGGCAACAGACAGAGGGAGACAGAGAGTGGAGAACAGAGAGAGGGGGACAGAGAGTGGGGGACAGAGAGAGTGGGACCGAGAGTGGGGGATGGAAAGAGTGGGGGACAGAGGTGGGGTCGGGGTACTGAGAGGGAATTGACAGAGAGAGGGCGGAGTGAGAAGGGGGACATAGAGAGAGGGGGGACAGAGATAGCGTGGGGACAGAGAGAGGGACAGAGAGAGAGGGATAGAGAGAGGGGGGACAGAGAGGGGAGGGACGGAGATGGGGGCACAGAGATGGGGGCACAGAGGGGGGGAACAGAGAGAGTGCGGACAGGGAGAAGGGGGGACAGAGAGTGAAGGGGACAGAGAAACGGGGGGGACAGAGAGAGGGGGTGCAGAGAGAGGGGTAAAGAGAGACAGGGGCAGAGGGGGCGGACTGAGAGCGGGGGAACAGAGAGGGCTGGGACCGAGAAGTGGGGGACAAAGGGTGGGGGACAGAGAGAGGGATACAGAGAGGGGGGACAGAGAGAGGGGGGGACAGAGAGGGGGGACAGAGAGATGGGGACAGAGGAAGAGGGGAGACAGAGAGAGGGGGGTCAGAGATAGAGGAGGACTGAGAGAGAGAGAGGGACCGAGAGTGGGACAGAGAGGGGGGTACAGAGAGAGGGCTGTGACCGAGAAGGAGGGGACAGAGAGGGGGACTGAGAGAGAGAGGGACAGAGAGAGGGGAGACAGAGAAGGGGAAAAAGAGAGGGGGACAGACAGAGGGGGACAGAGTGAAAGGGGGGACAGAGAGAACTGGAGAGCGAGGGGGACAGACAGAGGGCAACAGACAGAGGGAGACAGAGAGTGGAGAACAGAGAGAGGGGGACAGAGAGTGGGGGACAGAGAGAGGGCTGTGACCGAGAAGGAGGGGACAGAGAGGGGGACTGAGAGAGGGCGACAGAGAGAAGGGGATAGAGAGAGGGGGATAGAGAGAGAGGGAGACAGAGAGAGAGAGGGAGGACAGAGAGAGGTGGTACAGAGAGAGGAGGAACAGAGTGGGGTACAGGGAGAAGGGAAGACAGAGAGAGGGGGCAGAGAGAGTGTGGACAGTAAGAGATGGGAGACAGAGAGGCGGGGGCGCAGTAGAGGGGGGACGGGGGGACGGAGAGAGGGGGAAAGAGAGAGGGGGAAAGAGAGAAGGGGACAGAGGGGGCGAACTGAGAGCGGGGGGACAGAGAGAAGGAGGGGCAGAGTGAGAGGGGACCGAGAGAGGGGGACAGACAGCGGGAGAGACAGAGAGAGTGGGGATAGAGAGAGGGGGACAGAGAGAGGGGAACAGAGAGCGGGGGGACGGGAAGGACAGAGAAAGGTGGAGAGAGAGAGGAGGGAACAGAAGGAGAGGGGGGTCAGAGAGAGGGGGGGCAGAGGGGGTAGAGAGAGCGGTGAGAGAGAGAGAGTGGGGACAGACAGAGGGGGAGAGAGAGAGTGGGGACAGTGAGAGGGGGTGCCAGAGAGAGGGGAGAAAGAGAGAGAGGGGGGACGGAGAGAGAGGGCCACAGACAGAGGGAGGGGCAAAGAAAGAGGGGACAGAGAGAGGGGGGACAGAGAGAAGAGGGACAGAGAGAGGGCGGTCAGATTGAGAGAGGGGGTCAGAAAGAGAGGGGGACAGAGAGAGAGGGGGACAAGAGAGTGGGGGACAAGAGAGTGGGGGAAAGAGAGGGTGGAGTGATAGGGGAAAGAGAGGGGGTTAGAGCGAGGGGGAAGAGAGAGGGGCAGAGAGAGGGGTAGAGAGACAGAGGGAGGGACAGAGTGAGAGGGTGACAGAGAGATTGGGGACAGAGAGGAGGGTTACAGAGCGGGGGGTACAGAGAGGGGGACAGAGAGAGGGGGACAGAAAGAGCGTGGGGACAGAGAGGGGGGACATTGAGAGAGGGGGACAGAGAGATGGGGGCGAAGAGAGGGGGGGCAGAAAGAGGGGGGAAGAGACAGCGGGAGAAAAAAGAGGAGGAAAGAGAGAGAGGGAGAGAGGGGACGGCCAGAGAGAGTGGGGACAGAGAGAGGGTGGGACAGAGAGAGAGGGGGACAAGAGAGTGGGCGGAGCGAGGTAGGGGAGAGATGGGGAGAGAGAGGGGGTATAGAGAGGGGTCAGAGAGAGGGGGACAGAGAGAGGGGGACAGAGAGTGGGGGACAGAGTAGAGGACGGCGGTGCAGAGAGGGAGGTGATAGAGAGAGGACGGAGTGAGAGGGGGACACGGGGGGGTGCAGAGAGAGCATGGGGACAGAGAGGGGGACAGAGAGATAGGGGGACAGAGAGAGAGGGATAGAGGGGGGACAGAGAGAGTGAGGAGACAGAGAGGGAGGGACGGAGATGGGGACAGAGATGGGGCAGAGAGAGGGGGGAACAGAGAGAGTGGGGGCAGGGAGAAGGGGGACAGAGAGTGAAGGGGACAGAGAGACGGGGGAACAGAGAGGGGGGACAGATAGAGGGTGGCAGAGAGAGGGGTAAAGAGAGACGGGGACAGAGAGGGCGGACTGAGAGTGGGTGGACAGAGAGAAGGGGGACAGAGAGAACGGGACAGAGAGAGAGGGGGACCGCGAGCGGGACGGACAGAGAGAGGGCTGGGACTGAGAAGGGGGGGACAGAGAGAGGGACTGAGAGAGGGGGACAGAGAGGGGGACTGAGAGAGGGGGACAGAGAGAGAGGGAGGACAGAGAGAAGTGGTACAGAGAGAGGGGGGACAGAGAGGGGGGAGCAGAGGGGGGTACAGGGAGAAGGGGGGACAGAGAGAGGGGCAGGGAGAGTGTGGACAGTAAGAGATGGGAGACAGAGAGACGGGGGCGCAGTAGAGGGGCGGACAGAGGGACGGAAGAGAGGGGGGATGGAGAGAGGGGGGGACAGAGAGAGGGGAAAGGAGGAGAAGGGGACAGAGGGGCGGACTGAGAGCGGGGGACAGAGAGAAGGAGGGGCAAAGAGACAGAGGACCGAGAGAGGGGGACAGAGAGCGGGAGAGACAGAGAGAGGTGGGGGGACAGAGAGAGTGGGGGTCACAGAGAGAGGGCGGCAGAGGGGGCAGAGAGAGGGATACAGAGAGAGGGAAGCAGAGAGGAGTACAGACAGAGGGGGGACCGGAGAAAGAGGGGGGACAAAGAGAGAAGGGGACAGAGAGAGTGGGGACAGAGGAGGGAAACAGAGAGAGGGGGACAGAGCGTGGGGGTGACAGAGAGAGGGGGGACAGATAGAGAGGGGCAGAGAGTGGGGTAAAGAGAGACGGGGACAGAAAGGGCGGACTGAGAGTGGGGGAACAGAGAGAAGGGGGGACAGAGAGAAGGGGACAGAGAGAGAGAGGCGGACCGAGAGCGGGAGGGACAGAGAGAGGGCTGGGACCGAAAAGTGGGGGACAGAGAGGCGGACTGAGAGAGGGGGACAGAGAGAAGGGGGGATAGAGAGAAGGGGGACAGAGAGAGAGGGAGGACAGAGAGAGTGGTACAGAGAGAGGGGGGATAGAGAGGGGGCAGCGGGGGGGAGGGGTACAGGGAGAAAGGGGGACAGAGAGAGGGGGCAGGGAGAGTGGAGACAGTAAGAGATGGGAGACAGAGAGACGGGGGCGCAGTAGAGGGGCGGACAGGGGGACGGAAAGAGGGGGGACAGAGAGAGGGGGAAGGAGAGAAGGGGAGAGAGGGGGGCAGACAGGGGGGGGGTACAGAGAGAAGGAGGGACAGCGAGAGAGAGGACCGAGAGAGGGGGACAGAGAGCGGGAGAGACATAGAGAGGTGGGGGGACAGAGAGAGTGGGGGTCAAGAGAGAGGGCGGCAGAGTGGGCAGAGAGAGGGATACAGAGAGAGGGAAGCAGAGGGGAGTACAGACAGAGGGGGGACGGAGAGAGAGGGGGGACAAAAGAAAGAAGGGGACAGAGAGAGTGGGGACAGAGAGAGGGAAACAGAGAAAGGGGGACAGACAGAGGGGGACAGAGAGCGGGTGGACCTGGGGGTCAGAGAAAGGGGGACAGAGAGAGGAGGGAACAGAGCGAGAGGGGGGACAGAGAGATAGGGGGACAAGAGAGTGGGGGACCGAGGTCAGAGACAGGGGGCAGAGGTGGAAGAGAGAGGGGTGACAGAGAGAGTGGGGACAGAAGAGAGGGGGAGAAAGAGAGAGAGGGGTACGGAGAGAGAGAGGGGGGGGGACAGCGAGACGGAGGGGCAAATTAAGAGGGGACAGAGAGTGGGTGGACAGAGAGAAGGGGACAGAGAAAAGG